>NW_010156273.1:124819-151346 GCF_000695765.1 Mesitornis unicolor
CATATAGATTTGATACAAAGGGCACCAAATCAGTAGAAAGACTTCTACAGTGTCTCACCAATCAGAACCTCTAAGCATTGCTGTAACACATATAAAATCAATTATCAGTAGAAACATCATCAACACAGATGCTGCATACAACAGTATTTCAACAATTCTTTTTATTACCTCCCCTACACCAAAAAGACATTCGACTTTTAGCCTGAATAAAAACATTGCAGTTCTGTGGATAAAGATAAATTTCAAAATTCAAACAAGCTTACATTCCTTCCAGGCACTTAGTGCACCTACAGTCTATTTGATGCATTTTAAGAGAGGAACAGTCCAGGAGGTTACAGGACAGTGGGCATCATTAGCTTGGGAGAATGAGCTTTCCCCATGTGAGCAGGGCGGGTGACAAGTTACACAGCAACACCTGCTGGCAAAGCCACAAGGACAGCGTGGTGATGTCCCCTGCAGAAGCTGCTCTTTGATGGAGAAGCGATGGCATCATAATCCACAGGGGCCCGATCCCACAAAGCCTCATCCTAGCGCCTGCCTCCTCGCTGTGTAATCTCGATAATGGGCTTGGGCTGTGTAAGAAGATTAAAATGAGAAGCAGAAACAAAGAAAAAGGGGTTTAAAAGAGGAAAGATACAGAAGGAGACAGGAATATAAGTACGGCCACAGTGGCAACACTCACATTTACTAATAAATGTTTGTAAGGATTGGAGCTCGTGATTTTAATTTATAATAACAAAAACATAATGTTTTGCAGTCATAATGGTGTGGACAATGGCTTTCATTACAAAGGGTTACTGCCTCTTCCCCATTACATCGTTTTTCTATGATGCTCAGAACACCTGCACTATTAAGGGTTGTTTTCTTGGATTTTTTTTAAATAAGAAAAAATTAACAAAGTAAAATTTGTTGACAGTCCCCCTAGCCAGCGCAGTGGGTGTTCTACCTATGGGCTGTCACGTTTTCCATGTTCATTTCTGCAGGTGCTAAATACATGCTGACAACAACATATGTTACCAGTCTTAGATGTGTGGGTTGGTTTTTTTTTTGTCTTTTTTTTTTTTTTAACCTTGTAATTAAAGAGTGCTCACAGCTTGAAAAAAAAAATACAGGTGAAAGCTGATTCTGCCCAGTGTGTTTAACATTCACTTATATTCACATTCTCTCCCTGTCTCATGATTTGGGTATTTCCCTAATGATGCACAGGAAGAGAAGGCAGAGGGGTGGAGAGGGATGAGAAAGGATCCTATCTTCCAAATAGGAGTTATTTTAAAATAGTATCAAACAGATTTTGAAAATAACAGCATGCAGAATAAGCATTGGTTCTCTCTGGAACTACCTCTTTCCCCCTGTGTCTCCCTACTCGTATTTCTGAGCTCTTCTGATCTCCAAAGAAGTGTTTCCTATACATACTGTTATACAATAGGACTCACCTATTCATCTGCATAAAAGTTGGACTTAGCCCATTAATTACAGTATTATTACTTTTGCCTGTTTAATGTATCACACCATTATTCATTGAAACCTATACACTGCTCTCCAGGGCAGCATGATATTAACAATCTACATATAGACATGAGTAAGGGGAAAATGGTATACTTCAGCACAATTTATCAAGTTGTTTTTTATATAACTGTTCTCTACAATATAGCATAATACCTTTGGTCAGCTGAAATAAAGTTAGATCATACAATCAATCAGAAATCTCTTTAGAAAATACATTTGATTACCTGCATCTCAAAAAAGATGCAATGGAGTATATTAAAGCCAAGTAATGCTATTTGATGTATGATCAAATTACTACACACTACAAGGGTACTAAAAAAAAAATCAAAGCTACAGAAAAATGTATTTTCTCAGCCTGTTCCACAAATATGATGCAGTAGGTTTTAGCTACTCCATTTTAGTTCTAAGCAAGTTTGAAATGTTGAGATGAAAAGTGTTTCCTTGCCCTCTCTGCAAAATTTCAGACTTATGATAAGATTTGGCTTCCTTACTTGAGGATTAAAAAAAAAATAAATCTGAAGAGAAAACAAATGAGTTTATGGCATTTAAGACAAATTGAATCACTGTTACTTCCTCTCCTCTTCCTGGGTCTGCTGGACTGTGTAACAGCACAGGCATTTGCATGCTCTAGGAAGGAAAGTCATGTATATCTCCAGCTCTAATAAAGAGGTGAAGACGTGGCAGGATTCCTTTTGTCACAGCACTGCTGCAATATGCTGCAACTGATCGGATGTGGCGGAAAAAGATTGTGTTGCTCACTTCCAGGCACTTATATTTTAGCCAGTTAAAAAACAAACTTGAGCAAATATGCCAAATCTTTGCCTTCATTGAGAACTAAGCCAAAGAAAACTGACAAGATTAAAAAAGCCCATCTGTGAGTTGGCTCTGCAACTCAGAGAGAATAATAATTTTGGGACTGTTTGATTTGTATTTTTCCTCAGACTCAGAATGGCAAAACTTAGTTTCTGAACCCAGACTTCCCCGCTTGTATCTCTAACTCGAGTCCATCCTGGAAGACAATTTTAACAAATTTTATTAAAGGATGCTCTGCTCTCCCCTTTCTCCCCCAAAAAAGGCAAAAAACCCCAGTGTTCTCAACAGTTAGCTTCAGTAAATAGAAATATCTTCTCAGTCATAAAATACAGTTACTATAGTACTGTAATGTTGAAAAATTTTTACTTCCTACCTAGTTTCCTTTTACACCAGGACTGTGTTCCTACAGCTTAAAAACCCCCTAAAATTATGTATCACAGATATGAAGACAGATATTTTATTAGGTAAAATGATATCTGCTAAACAAATACATGCTTAAAGGTACAGTGTGTGCCAGTCAGCCACGCACAGGCTCCCCCTGTTAAACTCTATCCAGAGTTTTCTGAAGTGTCAAATTCCACTCCAGCCTGCAGAAAGGGTTAAAATACAGATGCTGTGAATGGAATGTATAATCCTTAAGGCTCTGGAGCATTAAGACATATCTGCTCCTTAGGGTCCATCTCTGTCCATAATCAATTTCTTCCCTTGGAGAACATTAATTGTCTCTAATGATAGCTTTCCATCAATACATCCTTGATCTTAAAAGGCCTGTACAGCTTTTTCCTTTATTCAATCAAATCATCTCTACAATTGCCCTCCTTTAGTAAGATAATACCTTTTAAGCCTTGTATTTTAATATAAAAAAATAAGAGGTAGCAGCAAATTCTAATGGAAGTGCTAACATTTGAGAACTGGGATGATGGCTTCCATTATCCTAAATAATGTTTGAAGATTACAGAAAGCACTGTGTTTCAAAAGGTGGAAACTAATCCCCCACTTTCAAATTATTCTTGTACAAAAATCTGTTCTGACATTAGGAATTTTTGTGCCTCAACTACAGCACTGTATATTTAAATATTTGAATATGAAAGATAATTTTCAGCTCTGGAGGGGAAAAAGCAAATAATTACTATTTATAAGCAGTAAATGCTGAATAATATGAGAAATTGACAACCTTAAACACAGAAGCCCTTTATTTTTTCATTCTGTGGTACAGGGGTGGCTTAACTGTTCACTCAACCCACTGTAACTCCAATCAGAAGTTCCTAAAATTATTTAATTTCATGATGGCTCAAAAACTCAATCTCCTAGTGACCCACCAATGTGTCTTGCTTTCCCCACCCCCTTCTCTTCCTTGTACATGCTTTTCAAAAGGCGTGAAAATTCAATTTTTTGCCATTCAACTGATTTGTTTCCATTCAAATAGAGGATTTTTCTTGCACTTCTTTATCAAGATTGCCCAGGACCAATCTGTGTTTCCACCCATACTCTAACATGCTTTTGTGGGAAATGGCACTACTGTGTACAATGGCTCAAGGACCTCGAAATGGAACATTGATGGTATAAAAGACCTCAAACCTTTTGAGTTCTTTACTTGGTGCTTTTTGATATCCAGCATGAGTGTGACAGAATTTTGGTGATGCCTATTTAGTATCATTTTAATCTAAGAGCAGCCTTGGAGAGGCTTTTCTGCAATTTGCTGTCATCCACCACTGACTAATATTAGAGATTTCCACTTTATCAAAAGTCATTACACACACAAATAAATAAAAGCAGAATATTTACAGTCAGGAAACTCATGAAAAATCTAATGAACATGAACTGCATGGAATTTCTTTTCATTCTGGCACAGGCACGCATAGTACCCTGCCTGATGTTCATTTTACTACTTGGTATTTTGCAAAATATTGATGGCAAAAGCAGTAGGAGAAAAAATAATGCTAGGAATATGAAAAAATAAGAACTATAGGCAGGTAGATACAATCAATCCAACCGCTATCAAATCTAAACAAAACAAAACAGGAAAAAAAAGGAGACCAGTTAACAACCTAGATAAGAGATGAAAATTGCCAATGAAGCAGATCAAGTTTATTCAATGCCCTGATAAGCACCTATTTGCTCTTCCCCATAATGCTCTCTCAGTATTTATAAATTATCATTTAATTATGCTGGCAAGTGGTAATTGTCAAATAAAGCTCAGATAGGCATAAGCCCTCAGGCTGCACATGACAGAAAAATATCTGTTAAAGCTGGGCTGATTCACACGCTTAGGAAATCATTTCCTTTCTTCTTTTTATCCTTGCCAACAAATTATATGAACTGGCACTTTGTGCTTTGTAGGCATTTTGAAGTCTGTGCAGATTACAGGAAAGAAAAATTAGTTGTTTCAGTATCTACCATTCCTAAATTATTCTGCTGATTTAAAACACCATGTTCTGTTTCAACAAAAGAGTGCCAAAGATCAAGGAATCAGAGCCTTCCTCTGCTCAGAATTTATGCCCAGGGTCACTTTCAATTGGGTAAATCAAGATGTGGGGAATTATTGAATACTGTGCATAATAGATTTGATACGGAGCAATAGTAAAAATATGACGTTTATCCCATTAGGACAGAAATACTAAAAAATATTTTTTAAAAGTCTCTTACTACTTAGATTCAATTATAGACCATCCTCTGATATACACACACTCCAATACAGACTCAGGCACCCACAGATTTGAAGGATTTCTTCATTTACAGCATACATATCCGACTATTGAAGTATATAGAAAAAATAGAAGGAAATGAAGTTTAGTGCTAAAAACCAGTAAAATCAGACTCTTGAGAACTTTGACCTGGAACGTGTGTCTCAACAACAGCAGTATCAGATGTATGGCACGTTTCTACATCTGCTATCAATGCTGGATCATTACTGCCAAAAAAAAGCACCAACATTAGAGTTTTTCTCTGTACAGTTATTGTAAGACAGAAACTGGTGACAGACAGTGAGCATTAGGATATAAAGTCTCTTCCCCTGCAAGTGCAATACTGGATGGTACTTCACATCTGTACTTCTCTGCATTATAGGTCCCTTCGCTGTTAAAATATTTCTGAGATACTCTGGCTTACTAGAAGGAGGCCAAAACAATTCTAGTCTCCCCTTTCTTTGGACCTAAGCATATCCGTATTTTTTTTTCTTTCCATCATCAGCACAGTTCAATAGAATTTCTCTTGTGTTCTTACGCATACTCTAGACAATTAACTTCTATTCAAATCTGAGCTGCTATTAGTTAGCTAATGTCATATATGGGGCTTCTACCTATGATATTGGTATATTCTGCATTATCTCAAACCAGTCTGAACAAGTCACTGAGCTTTCTCAATCTTTAAGGAGCAGCTTGCTGATAAAGGAGGTTAGATTTTTTCAGAAAACTATTTCCCTTCCAGGCTATCAGTAACACCCAACTATTACCATAGACAGTATACATAATTTAGACAGCAGACACTATTTATTAAGGCAAGAAACAGTGGAGAGGCTGTACAGGATAGTATTCTAACTTCAATGGAATAACTACCAATTTTTTTCTTCCTATTTGCAGGTTTCATGGCTTCAATGAGCAACACTGCATACGGACTGCTTCACACAGGTACCGCCTGTTGCTTCAGAGCAGCTGTAAAATATTGCTCAACAAGAAACCTTTTCTCATTTCTGGAATAATCTACTGCCACTTCTCCCAGCCATGAAACACATCAGCTTCTTCCACAGACACAGAGGCTGGCCAAGCAGTATAATTCACAGGTTATACCAGATGCTTAAGTAGCAGATAGTCGGAAAGTATTTGCTGGTGTTGTTTGCAGCCAGAAGAAGCTAGTGTCTTATATTTAGCATAAGGAGCAAAGTAGATAATGATTCACATACGAATAACTTTTAGCCATTGATCTACCATAAAAGCTACTGTACAGCTATGTAGTCTTAAATATATACACTATCGCTTCGAAGCTCCCTATCAATTCCCAGTAATAGATGCAGGAAGCACTAGTCATTCTATCAAACAACATGCTTCACACATTGAAGAAGAAATAGGAAAAACTCACATAGGAACACTTCTTCACATTCACATCTGCATTCAGAAGTTCCAGACATTAATTCCTGCAGGGAAACATTGCATCCTAGTACCTGGCCTACAGGTATGGTGAATCAATGCCAAATCAGAAATTTATGCCCAAGAAGTTTGCTGTAGGACAGCATGGAGAACTTGGTAGCTTTGTTCTTGATCTGCAGGATCCAACTTGTACATTGCCTGCAAAGTCAATCAGGAGATACACCATCACTGAACCTGTAAGTATAAAGGCTTTAGGATCTTGGACGGGATTCTATTAGCCCTCCCCCCAGCTATAAAAAAAATAAATTAACCTGTCTATCAGTGTTTATTTCAACTAGTGTTTTAGCAAAGGACACACTATTTTCACTAAGCAGTGAACTGAATTAAAGAGAGAAGAATGAAACAGCTTTCATAACACTGGAGTACTCAACTATTACACAGTTGACAGAGAAACATAATGCAGAAAATTTTGGTGAGGTCCAAAACATATTCTCTGAAGTAGGTTTTGTGCTGACGGCCAACCAAATAGTTTGACTTATTATTATACCAAGTTATTATACCAAGAGTCTTTTCCAACCTAAATGATTGTATGATTCTAAGATTGTAAAGAACTACATAACAGATTGGGAGGTGAAGATCATGTTTTCCACACATCTGCATTATTTCCATTCTCTTTTCACTAATTTGGGTTTTGCAGGTCTTTCCAGATACTGCCAGATTTGGTAGACATTCCATAAAACAGGAAAGCAGGAATTAATTCACTTTTCAAAAATATTCTGCTTATCTACACATACTTTAATCTTTAATCACGAAGTTGACTGTGAAAAATGCATCATATTGCCAATCATAAAACAAGAACACAGGGAACTGGGAAAGCTTCTGCTCTAGGGGAAATCTCAAACCCACAATCTTTTGTAGTAGCAAAGAGTATAAAGCTGTTGCTGTTAGTTCTTATGTTTATGAGCCTCTGCTTTTTTTTTTTGGTTGCATTTACATAGCATGTAACATTATCTGAAGTAACTACTGTAACTCTATCTAGAGAATGACAGAGTGAAGAACAGAGTCCTGTCTAAATGACTAGTGATACTGTTCATACACATTAATTGGTATTACAACAGGCTTCCAACCTGGAGCAAAAAATACCTGACAGAACACTTCTATAGACCTAATCCAGCTTCCACTGAAACCATCCTTTCTCTGGTCAAGATAACACTGTACCTATAGTTGCTGAGAGACTTCTCTTCTGAGGTCCTCATAGCTAAGATTGAGAAAAATAAGCATGGCCTAATAAAATATAATCTGATATTCAGATCTATAAGGAGTATTCAAAAGAGTCTGCTGCTGCTTTTTCTCATCTTGCACAGCAACCCTCTAGCTATATTATGGCACTAGTGACTTCCTATACTTTAATTTGACAAGAACAGGTCACATAAAAATCTTGTCAAAATTATACATAGACTTGAAATGGTCTTGTGCGTATAAAGAGTGATGAGCCCCGAGTATTTTTCTGTCATCTGAATTGATAACTACATCCTTGCCCTTCTAGAGTCTTGCTGAATTATCTATCAAGTACAGTAGGACTTTTCCACAGGTGACACCATAACAAGGACCAGAAATCAAACTGCTTGGTTTTACAGACCCAGGATGTCTTCACCTTTGGTCATATCCTTTGCACTCAATGCAATAGTTTTTAATTTTTAGTTTTAAATCTGTTTTTCAACATATTGGCTTGATTTTCATTTAAGTCATCCAGAAAAAATAATGAAATTAAGGTCATCTTAAAAATAGCTTAACACATCCCAGTAATTTATTTGTAAGCTCATGAGAGGATAATGGAAGGTCTTCCTGAAAAATCATGGTAGATTGTCCAGCTATAAAAGTAATTTGTCAGTAACAGCCACAGTCTCCTTTCAAGGACTCTTTTTTAATGGAAATATTTCACCACAAACAGTGATTATTACTTAATACTGCTCTCATCAAACCACTGTGAAATCACAAACACACATGCCATGAGAACAGATTGTGCCAATTTAAAACTAAGTCAGACATACATACTTGCATGTGAAAACTCACAGAAATTCTGTGAAAATCCAGATGTAAGCTTTATAACTCAAACCCATCTCATTACTGCAACAGCATTAACGAGATACCTCTGTTTACCTTGCACATATTGTCTCCTGATTTCCTAGGTCAACCTAATAGAACCTTCATGGTTTGTATCATGACAGCAAGAGCAGAAATATGTTTGGTTGGTTTCTTCTTCCCCTCTGGTACCTTTCTGAAAAGATTGGTTTGAAAATGTGAAGCAACATGCTGACATAGCGTGAAACTGCAGAAATGAAAATACCAGTTTTCCTTAAAAACTATTTCTCTGAAAACATTCAGGAGAAAACTCAGTGAGCCCTATTTCACAGGATAATGTCTTTAGAGGAACTTTAAGGAGAAACATTTTACTACAAAAATAACTATCTGGATTTTTAACCCCTATTTAAAATTAGGTCATTGAAAACTGGAGTTTAACTAGCTTATGATACAAAATTTTTAATTTATATTGATTAAAAAATATGGATGTGGAAAATTTGCAATATCAATTAAACTAGATGTATATACTCGAATATTGGTGTTCCCAGAAATAGCAGGTATTTTGACATACATTCCATTCAGCGTCACATCAGCATGTACACTGTAATTTAATTAGCTTCCTTTCTCATGGAGCAATTTACTTATTTCTTAAGAATTCATTTTTTATTTTGCTTACAGACTGCTCCCATAGTGGTAATCCAAGCTCCCTCATACCCAGTCTTGAAGGGCATTCCCAGGAGGCAGGAAACGGCCTGTGCCATGACTGCTACTTGGCCACTTGCTGCCAAAAAGGATGTATAGGGTTGCAATCGGCACAACTTTGCCCAAGTACAGAAACCAGTTTGGGATTATCTATCTTGCCACCAATCTTTACAAGACTTTTAAGAACAAACATATTTGACACTGCTACATTTCTTTTAAATCTGGTTGAATTTAGCCAACAAGTGTGAAAGCTACTGGGAAGAAATGTGGACAGACATGGGGAGAAGTAGCATCACTGCACAACAGTAAAGCAGGCTACAATTTCCCGAGAGATTCACATCAGGAGATCTGGAATCAGCTTCTTTCTTTGTTATTTATACTGTGAAGATTACTCATTGAATTTATAAAGTGCTTTGCCAAGATACCTCGAAAAAAAAGATGCTGTGAAAGTACTAAGCATGTTTATCAGTCTGTTCTTGTTCAAAACAGAGCATACATAAAGTCAGATAGTGAAGGCCTCCTTCATGAGCACGAAGCTGGGATTCCCAGTCCCCTGTGCAGGGTTACATCCTACAGTTACATCCACAGTGAGGTGACTTGGACAACCATGACTTTTTCCTCTCATGGGGGCAGGCACCATTCAGGCCAGGCAGATGAGGCTAAGGACATTCAGGATATTCATGGCATACCTTGTGTGTTTTTCACAGCTTCAGGAGATCAAGAGCCTCAAAATGAAACACTGATAGTACAAAAAAACCCTTGGTAACAAAGCACATATTTCTCCTAAAAAGCAGTTGCTGCCTAGTCCCACTTCCTCTGAAGAGTCTTACCTTGATACAGGTCGACCAAGATAAACTCTGCTTTAATTTTAAGTTTTAGAAACTCTCATTGGTTTGCAGAGTGCCGCCAAGAGGAATTTGCACAATTCTTCAGGTGCTGCTGGCATAGCTCAGCACAGCCAGTGGGACTAAACCAGGATGGAAAAGGATCCTAGGCAAAGATGCAAGAGAGTCTCATAGGAAGGCCCAGTCATCCCAAGAGAAAACTCAAGAAATGTGTGAGGTGAGCTTGCTTGGGACTGAAATTCCCTTGTCAGGTTAAAGGATGTTACTACCTTGCATCTTAGCTGGGAAGTTGTGTCCTTTAAATTAGCATCTGCTCTTGGGGATTACTGTAGCCTCATGAGCAGCAGGAAAAAACAGAGTTCCAATTTTCATTACATGAAAGTATTTAAAAATTAAATCTAAAGGTCCTTTAAGTTAGCATCTGCTCTTGGGGATTACTCATGAGCAGCATGAGTAATCATGAGCAGCATGAGTAGCATGAGCATCATGAGCAGCATGAGTAATCATGAGCAGCAGGAAAAAACAGAGTTCCAATTTTCATTACATGAAAGTATTTAAAAATTAAATCTAAAGAACTTGATGAAACTTTTCTCTCCCCCCATGTTTCTTCCCTCCCACCCTTCATGTATTTTTCACATAATGTAACCCTTTTTATGTTTTTATATTCTTTAGAAAGGTATTAATGAGCATCCTGCAATTACCACAAACCTAAATTATGAAAATACCTAAAACATATTTAGTTAGGAAACTGTTGCAATTTGTCAAGATTCCTTAGGGAAGAATCATTGCAACTGGGAGGTACCTGAAGGATGACTTCACAATTACAACAAAATTTAATAGCTTCTTCTGGTACTCTCTAACATATGTCTGATTTTATTCAAGTTATAATTGAAAAATATTTTTTCATGCACAATTATACACTAACAGCTACCTGGAAAACACAAAATATTAAGAGTTATAGTTCATTTTGAAATTATTGTTTTACGCAATTTTTTTTATTCAACTTAGGGCACTAGAAAAAAAATATAGCACTCATTCTGTATATATTGCTTTTCATTAGGAAACTCTACTCTGCTGCCAATACAGCAGCATTGAAGAAGCTGTCAAATTTCTAATGCAGCTTTTCCATTTTAAGAAATAGAAAACTGTGATATTTCCTCTATCACTAATTCCTATGTTATTCTATAACAGGATGTTTACTAGTGTTCTTCAAATGCATTCTGTGCTGAACCCTATCTTCAATTAAATATTCAAAAGAAACCATTAAGATCATCCAGTCTGATCTCTTCTATAGTCTGGGCTATATAATTTCAGTTATTCCTGTACTGAGTCAAATAATGTGTGTTTGACTGCCTCATCCCATCTCTCTGGAGAGAGCATATTTTCCTTTCTCTTCCATTAATATCCCAATTAATATATCTTCTTCTTCACTCAAGTTTGGTTTCCGTTGTGACATATCATTTTGCTTCAGTACGTAAATATAGAAAATGTATATCCCAAGTCAGGTTTGAAAGCCATGTAACAACTGACCTATTACAAACAATGAGTCTTCTATAGTGGCGAGCTTTGCCAGGATTAGTGTGTTTCGATGAGATAATCAACTACGCATTTTGTGACCAGCTCACTCACATCCTGGCAAAATGATCTTGCTGGGAGGCAGACTGCATGCTTCGCTACCAGGAAATGGACAATGACAGATAGTCTGCATTTCCATTTACACGTATCCTTAATTGTTGTCACTGAAAAAGACGTGCCAGATACTGACACAACAGATCATTCAAAATAAGTTATGTATTCATGTTAAGCGTTATTTATCTAGACTGCAAAGGAAAACAAATATTGCTCTTTCTCTCCCCCTTTCCTAATTAGCCGATTGTTTCAAATGCTTTTTGTTAGGGATTCAGCAATTTATGTTCTTTAAGCTTGTCATAAAGATAACGCTTATTATGAACTATGCTAAGAATACAGTCCTAATTCAGATTCCTTTCTTTTCTGGCTACACCATAATGAAGATGTTTGCAGGATTCATTTATTTGATTCTGTCCAGGGAACCTCATGAAATGTATTTAAAAATAAACACAATAAAACATCCATGCTCAAAACATCACTGGCATTTTTTTGTGTGACATCCTAATAACAGGGATATGGAGTCCTGTTGAAATTTGGTAAAAGAAAAAAAGCTGCATTAGCAGATAGGAAATTGGAAAAGAATAGCCTAGCTAACCCTGTTTAAGACAAGCTGAAAATTCTGCTATAAAACAACCTCATTAAAACAGCTTTTAAAAGGTAAACAAAAGAACAACCCAAATCCCTAAAGATTAGAGATAATAAAAGTAAATTCTTTAAAACAATTGAATAATGAAAGGTAGCAATTTCTAACACTGGAGAACCTCTGAATACAATTAATTTGTAAAACAGTGATTATTATTATTATTCTTAATATAAAGGATTCTGGTCTTTCATTTCCTAAGCCAAGGCCACTCATCTTGACCACATCATGAAGCGAGCAAGGACTCAAAATCAGCCTGGATGCGTTCCTGTGTGACCTGGTCTAGGTGATCCTGCTCTGGCAGGGGGGTTGGACTGGATGAGCTTTCGAGGTTCCCTTCCAACTCCTAAGATTCTGTGATTCTGTGATTCCTCAATGCGGAAGAAGAGCTGGTCTGGATCCCCACATACCAACACTCATGTTCTCCATTCCACTCCCTTTGATTTCTCAGTGACCACAGTTTCATCAAAACTAGAAATTAGGGATGCTAAATTAGAAAAAACACTCACCAGCCTAAAGATGGATCTAAACTGGCTGTTTATAATGCAAGGAACTTAACGCAGAAACATGAGGTACAGAAAAGACCTGCGCTGTATTAATCACAGTTAAAAAAAAAAAATCCCATTGCTTTAAAAAATATAATCTAGTTTCCATATATACTTGCCACAGTTCTGGTTTTATACTGTATTTCTTGGTTAAAATCACTTTTCATGACAATCAGTGAAACACCCTATTTCCACAATTTCTTACAGCCCAGCAGGCAGGCCTACCTCTAGAGCCTTGTTAATTATGAATCCTTTTTGCGATGCTAATAGATTATTCCACTTTGAATGAGCATCCAAAATTATTTAGTAACACCTTGCTTAATATGACAGTTTTGTGATTTTACATATGAAATAATTAATTTGCTTAAAAATGTGTAAACAATAAAAACACCTTCACTTGTGATACCAGCTCTTTTACCAGCCTAAGCAACACTGTGTGTAAGTCACTCCTTTGTGAATTTTTGGGGTTTTTTTTTGATAATTCAGCCAACATCAGCTTAACTATGCCTCCACCAGGTCAGTACACACAGGTACTATGGATGCGACAACAGATAACAACACAAATGAATTTTGCATATATGCAATATAAACATACACTGTCAGTCTATAGCAGGTTCCATGATTGAATAAATAATTTCTTTTTAATCTTTAGAAAGTGAAAACAGAATGCAACTTATTTTGGGTTTGCTTTTATTCCCATCATGCTTTTAGTTTGACTGTAAAATCTTACAAAAGGATTTTGACACTTAACTTGACATGTGTATGTTCTTGTTAACACATCAGCCAACTCCAAAAACAACAGCTTCCATAATGGACCAATACACTGGCCAAGTCCGTCTGTGTTTTATTGGTATGAAGCCGATTGTGGCCCACTCCAAATTATCTGGAAAAGAGACAATCCCACCTTGTAAGCATTTGTGCTGTATTGCCTGGCAGGATGAAAGGTGTGCAACTGTAAGTAAAGTTCTGACTGAAATTAATAATGTAATAGCATTAATATACAAGTACAGGGCTCAGATTAGAGCCTACTGTATTCTCATAGCCATATAGATGCATTTTGCTCTCCTGTCACTTAGCAATCTGATTTCAATGAAAGATGTGGGATTTAAACTGTCTTGAAAAAAATCAAACCATTAACCCTTGCCTCAGTTTACCCAGTTGTAGCATCTTACAGTAAAATACAGATGTATTTTACAGCAAGACTGCACTGAAGAAGTCCCTGTTTTGTTTTTATTGTTCTCTTCTAGCGTTATGGAAAAAGCTTTTGTAGAGTACTCATACTCTAGGAACAGATAAAGGACTTCCTAAATTGGTCTAGACAAATTTATGGCTGACAGCTTACTGACTCTTTTCAAGTGCCTTCAAATTCCTGCGCCATCTCAGAAGTAAACTTGGGAAGGAACGATGAGTTGGTCAAACCATATCCCTGGCAAACCTATAGCACTCAACGATTTGACACCAGGTCGTCCCTAGGATGTTCAGATGAAGTATCTTCAGACTGCTAAGGATAGGCCAATTTATTTTTACTCATTAATGCAGCTAGGTGTTTCCCAATGCCACAAACACTGCCAAATAAGTTAATGATTTTAAGCCTCCATTGGAATTGCCTGTTATCCATTTACTGATCTGCATAAAGATCATTAGGACATGCTAGTAAAGGATGGAAGTACTTGCATTTACCCACCTTTCTAGAACCATTAGATCAAAAATTTGTTACGCACAGACAACTTCACTGTAGAAGAGGAAAACCCTTTCACCATGTCTGGCTGCCATTGCACCCAAAAGAGAAACATAAACCAAAAGCACATTGACGTAAGAGTGCTCCTTCCTAGCACAGCCCCTCTTGATCCACTGAGGTAAACCAGATGCAGGACACAATCGTCACACAGACCTTTTTGTAATAAGCTGCTACGAAGGCCAATTAATGGAATATTATTGCAGGCCCGATATTCCATTTGGCAGTCAGTTACACACTGATTACAATATAGTGCTGATATTAATATAATGACACATTCTACATATACTAGGTATCTTAGAACATAAAACAACATAATATTGCAACAAAAGACAGTCTGGATTAGAAGCACTGAAAGTATGCACAGCCATTTTTAAAATGTATTTTCCTAGCCCGATTTTCTCCCTGTTCTGGCAACCTCCATTATGTTGAGGTAAAAGGCAACACTCACCCAGGCAAGGTCACAACAGTCCTTTATGAGAAAATAGCACACCACAACCTGCATCGCAACTGGCAAACTGGATGCAATCCTCCATCGGAACCAGACACCTCTCCACCGGTTTAAGGGCAGAAAGCACCAGGAAGGTGCAAGCCTCCAGACTCCTCAACCATGAGCATGAGCATGTTATCTCTGCAACACTCGCAGGCTGACTACATGAGAAACAAGAGAACAACTCCACGAAACAAACTCTCATGTAATTCTCCACATCATTACTAATGGACTAACCAAATCATCAAAAAGAATTTCCCCATTCATTTAGATTTGCGTAAAATACCCAGCCCTTACGGTGCAAGAACAATACAAATGGATAATCAGGGGTATTGATTTCATAATGATTAATGGATATTGTACAGTATCTTTTTTGCACTCTGCTTTCCTTACACAGCCAAGGCTTCCACTAACGTCACGGGGAGTTTCTCAAGTGAAAAATGCTGGACTAGGTAATTGTTTTTGCACTTAAGGGCATCTTGCTCCATTTGTTTTGTGCATAATAAAAGCTCACACTTGTACAGTAATTTAGCATTTCTGAATAAACAGAAATTGTGATTCATAATTCTCTATCTTCTTGTCCTCGCTCCTTTTTAAAAAAAAATTGAGCCACTGTTGTTTAATCCAATAATTATGCAAACACTAAATCTTACACTGGAGGAGAAAATGTTAACACATATTGAAAAACCAAAATGCGTAGAACTATAATCTGTATGATAAAATGCATTACTCTGTTTAAAAGGATTGTTTTACAGAAGCAATTAACAATCAGCAATCACATCGTTCAGACCGGTGTTTTGATGCCATCTGTTGGAGTAAGTCTTCACATTTCCTAGAATGAAGCTATAATTTTCCGTTTATGATTTCATTAGATGCATAGAGTATAACAGCTACAAAAAGAACGAGGATTTCACCAAACACTTTCATTTTAGAAAGAGCTGCTCTAAACAGTTGTTTGACACAAATCTTTCCTAAGAGGACAGAGAGTCAGTAAATTTGCAGTCATTCCTAGAACCCAGTAACACATTCCAGTGTTTAAAGAAATGTTTCAGAAGCTTTATTTTTTATGAGCGAGTCTATGAAAGATTTATTTTATAAACAAAACACATTTCATTTCACTGAAAAATATATAGTAGAACGTACTCGGAAAAAATTTTGCTCCTTTCTAAAAACTGTAGTTTAGTTAACTTTTTCCAATGGAATGAGGTGTTATGCTGTGTCTCACAAAAAAAATCTTCCTATTTTCTTAATTCATGAAATAATTGATTAAATCTTTGGGGGATATTTAATACACTAGGGGGAGCTAGATCACTACACTGTACACAAACAATTAGTTGAAAGAATCTTTAACCCTTTAAAAAGATCTCTTAAAGACAGCCCCCTGGACATCTTTAGTTGATAAACACATGTATTTTTATATGACAGCACTGACACTGAAATTCCACAATATACCAGGGAAGATTAAAGAAATAAAGTAAAAGAAATTAACACTACTCTTATTGTTTTTATTATTAATAATAATTTATTGTTATTATTACAAAGGTTTCTCTAGTGCATCCAGAAAGAAAACTCCAAACCTTAAAAACAACCTAAAATAATTCCACTTTTTCTCCAAGTACTAAAGCATACAGATTCACCTCTAAAATCAGCCACTATACTATTAATTCAGCAGTATCATGAACAAGCAATACTGCTACACTAACACTTTTTTATTACCTTTTTCTTTTGCATTACTAGTCAACAATTACACAGAATGTTTGGCTAGGAGCATAAGGAATAAATTCTGGCTTTACAGATCATGAGCCTGCATGTTTTAGTCTTCTAAATGCCCTGATTTGTAAACTTCTCAATTTAAAAGACTCTCATGTTTACTCTATGATAGCAGGAAAATCTCTTTCCTAAAAAGAAAAAAGGATTTCGATGTGGTAAATCACTACTTTAAGTGTTGATTCCTTTCAAGTATTATGGTGAAAATTGCCCACTCAGCTGCACCTTTCAAAAATCAAGAGTAGTACACATGGCTGGAAAATTTTGCCTAACTATACAGTGTTCAAAAAAAAACAACAACACAAAAACCAACCTAAAACCAACCACCCCAGTTCCACAAATGTCAACAGGATTCCTTTAATGAGGCAAAAATACTTATGAAGCTTTAAAGGACCCAGAGTGGCAGACGCCAGACACCGAATTTCAGATGCTGAAAAAGAACAAGCACAGCGCTGTGACACCATGTTCCAGGTAACGCCAAGGATCCCTTGTCCAAACGAAGATCTGGTTATTCACTCCAAGAAGTCAAAATATCATACAAACTTTGTACGTGGTTGAAGTTAAATTCATTATATAAAGGAGAAATTTAGTGTTTGTTCTACTTGTAAGAGTTTTATTATATTTATCTTTTAATAGGACATTGAAAATACGGTATTCTTCTCATAGGCCTGACCTTGTTGATTTGTATACTCAATTGTCTTTGTTTTCTTTTGCTATTTGTTTGCCTTATTATTATAAATATCCAGACAACAATGTTTTTCTAGAATACTTTTTGCAAGAACCAGATATTTGACAAAAGTGCTTTAACCTTAGTCTTTTATATAAAATAATGTATTTTAGTACTAACACACTGGTTAACAACAGTAAACATATTTATCTTAACAACAATTTAAAAAAAATAATAGAATACTTCACTATTTTATTTCTTCTGCATCCCCTACTCTCTATTCATCATAGTTTGTGGTTTTTTTTTTTTACTTCCCCCCCACGCACAAAGAGAAGAGCTGCCCTGTACATCATGTCATTAGTACTTCCAGTTGAAACCCTTAAACATTGCTTTTAATATCATTATTTAAAGATGCTAAAGCGAAAAGGCCATGCACTGATGTCTCTCCAGCCTGGTCTGGCTTGGTCACACAAGGACTGCAGCGCCAGAAACACTGGTGGAAATGGGAGTAACGTGGCTGTGCAGTAGATGCTGCCTCTTGAGTAGAAAGAGCGTTTTACCCGGTGGTTTTCTTTATAATCCAAGATTCAATTCCTACATGAATAACAACATTATCTCAAACTGTGACTCTTAAAATATGATTAGATCAAATCTACTTTTAACCTGTGTGGTCCAGAAACAAATCTGGTATGACAGAGATATGCTGGGAAAATTCAAGAAAGAAGACAGCATTTTATTCATAAAAGTGAATCAAAACTGATAAGAGAAGGAATCTGTGGAACACCTCAGACCAGGGCTTCCTTGGTAACATTTCTCCATGGCCCCCATAGTGTGTTATGCTGGCAGCTGCAGAAATAGTTGCATTAGAAAGTACTTCAAATTCTTTTGAAAACTTACTAAAATTATAATAATGCTATCACTACTTTTCCCAAACTGCAAATATCCTATACACATACACACCAAACAGCATGTATGCATTTAACACTCATTGCTGTCCTGTCCTAGCTCCTCCACGCTACAAGGAACTTCTCTCAAATTCCACAGGACACACACAAGCACAAATCAACAAGCCAGAAACTTTCACAGAAAATCATGTGCTAATGATGAAGAAGTAGGGGTAAATGTTATTTGAGTGGAATGGCCAATATTTTTCCTATGCTTACTTTAAAACAAAAGGAAGTGTTTCTAATTTCAAGAGACCTAGAAATTGACTGACTGAACCTATCACCTATCACTAAAAGATTAAGGTAATTTTCATGTCTTATCTCACTAGCAAAAATAAGTAGTTATTCGTTATAGCAAGCACATACAGCAGGCAGTACAGACAGCCACTTCAGATCTTTTTCAAGAACAAAATACAGAACCAATAAAGCTGGTGTTGCACTGAATTTTTTTTTTCAAGCGTTCATAATTCTATGAACTACTGAATGAACTAATCACACAACTTTTACTACTACAACTTTTTATTGACTGTATATCTCATGGAGAAATATCTCCAGCATGTTCCAGTTCTGAGTAAGACCAAATGTTGTAGAGAAGTGAATACTGATAACAGCTGTTGTGATAACGTTACACTGAGCAGCTACTCGGAGGAGTTTTGCAACTAAAGCAGTTTAAGTTCTTTGATGAAACAAAGTACAGTTTTCACTCTACAGTTCCAGAATTAGGAACTTCTTGTATGGGAAGAGCGATCAAGAGCATGTGATTTAAAAAAAAACAGTTATTTTGAGCAAGTTTGAAATAATGGATAGAAAATCAATATAAAAAATGTATTTTGATTGTAGCTTAAATTTCAGTTCGGTTTGGAATGATGCCATCTTTTACCAACAGTAACTCTTGGCTACCAGTAACCTTCTCCCATGTAGCTCCCATTGCACAGTAACCAAGTTACTACTTGACTTTTTTCTGGGGGGAGAGGGATAAGTTAAAAGATTAAAAAGTCCTAAAAATCTCATCTTGTAAGCCAAGTTTAAAAACGAAACAAAACCATATAAAGCATTTCAATGACCATTGCTAAGAGCATTGATGAGATAACTGCAATAATAATTTCTTATTCCTAGTGCTACTCACTTCCTGATAAATATCCAAAGGTTGTTCTCAATGCTTTTGCCTCAGTATTACACTAGATCATGTTTTGCTGCTTATTTAGCTTATCTTTTTGGAAGAAAATGCTTTCAGGGATACAGCCCTACAATTTGCATTACTGTCCCACAGAACCTACTATTTTGAGAAAGCAATGGTGCTTTATCTTACAATGAGTCCTTGCACAAGACTGAAAATTTTTGTCCCAGTTTACCAACTTGTACTGTGAATGCTTTACTTTCCAGTTTTATCTCTGGATTTCTTGGTTAACAATGAGATTAATTAAAATTTTGACATTAATAGGAATAGTTGCTCAATAGGAAGAGCACTGCAAATGCCCTCTCAGAGACACTCCATGCTGCTTGCCATCATACTGTTCTTCTGGAACAGAACTTTCAATGCTGGCTTATATCAAATCAAATACACTCTATCATATGGAGCACTGCTTCAGTGAGATATCCATAGTTTTTAAGTTCTTGTTCATAGTTTACAAGTTTTTGTAAACAGAAAGATGGTAGATAGCAGAGACAGGTAATAAAAACTACTCACACATGCAATAAAGGAAGAGAAATAACCGGGAAAAGAAAACCAGTCTACACAGTAAATGGCTTTTCACTGAAATATGAAGTATAACTTAAGGCAAGAAGCAGCATTTGCATTCTCTTCTCTTTTCCTAAGTTCTGTTTGAAAAAGCAGAGAAAGCAGACATGCTGTGTCATTACAACCTAGACACAAAAACATTGAAGCCTGTAGAAAAATCTTCTAAATGTAATTTTTTAAAAAATTGAATATGGAAGTTAAGCTACCTCTAGCCTACATGTGGGGTCCATACACATTTACCAGTCACAAGTAGCAGTGCATATAATTACTTTTGCATACCAGAGAAGGGAAAAAAGTGCATAAGCTACTGCCACAACAGGTGTGATCTATTCAATACATTATGAGTAGAGGCATGTTATTTTCAAAGGTAATGGTTGATTAAAAAAAAATAAATCAGAGGTTCATTGGCATTAACCCGCAATGAAAGTCATAGGTGTTGGATAAGGATGTGGCATTTGCTCATTTTCCTGTTATTATCCTGAGTAGCTCCTAAATGAGGGCAACCATTTTAATGTAGTAAAAGCAAGTTTCCAAACAAACTTGCTTGTCAGAAGGCGGTTCTAACGATTCTTACTAATTAGAGCAAAAGTGAAAAAAAAAATTAAACTTTCATTTTTTTAATAAAATAGGAATAAACTGCTTAGCATCTTTCCCAAATTTTAACACCATATCACACTGCAGCATCCTACAGCTTCATCAACACAACTAGCCAACATTATCTTTTTCTAAAGCCAAAACAACTCTATCAATTAGCAAGTGGCTTGATTCAACAACTATTATGATAAACGACAGTCTTTTTCACTGATGAGAGCATGTGGCTGGATCAGGTGGAATTAATGAGCAAGTTCATCCCACAACCTACATCACAAATCTCTACAGGAACATCTACTATGAATTTTGACATAGGTGATAGACAAGGTTCTCTAATTTCAGTTGAAAGCAAAAAAAACAATTTCACTTCCAAAACATTTTAACACTCAAACATTCACTTTAAACTGTTTGTATTACCCTGTCCATGACTTCCTTTCCCAGACTCAAAGGTTACTATTTATGTCTGGCAGGGCCAGTCCATCAGTATGAACTTAGGTATACACATACATAGCTGAACACGTCTCATACCCAACTTTAATTTATCTAAGGGATCTCTTATTTATAGTAGGTGACTAACTTTCAAAGGATTGCAAGGGTAGTTTGTACTTCAGAATTTTTTTTTAAATGGCTCTATGAGTTAGAAGAGTAAATTCTACTGATTTGAATATTGCTGTGATTCCATCACTAAGCAGCTTCTGCAAAGTGTATAATCTACAATTAATAATTTTAAATATCATTTAACATCTACATCAGCTGAAAATAAAATTAATTCTGTTGTTTCAATCTAGTACCTGGCAGATATTTGTCAGCATAAGTGTGTGTGGTGGTGTGGTTGTTGAGGGTTTTTTTTGTTTGGTTGGTTGGTTGGTTGGGTTTTTTTTATTATCTAGACAAGAAATTGCATTTCGTTCACTCAGTTTTAGTAGACTTGATATTTCTCTCATATCAGTGCAGAGTTCAACTAAAATGATTTAAAAAGATGAATATATTTATGATCTACTGAAAATATAATAAGTAAATTTTAGTTGTGACTGCCCTAGAAAAAAATAAACTTCAAATGAAACCCCTAGATTTTAAGAAATGCTAAGATTATCACTCATATGTAGTTTCTTTAAAAAATAAAGTGAATATACATTTAAATAACTATGAAAGTATCAACAAAAGTGAAATGCTAATCAAAGGCAAGTATAATAGTTTTATCTTCTGACTCTTTGTCCAGAATACCTTGGAAATACAAGTGATTGGTTATTCCAGATAAAGAAAATAACAACAGGTTGGGGACTTGTTGAACCAAGAACCATAATCAGCCCTGTGAGTTCTTAGTTTACTAGTACATAACAAATGTGGTCTTAAAATATGAATATTTCACATATCAGGAAACAAATGTCTGTACCAAGCAATTTCAGCTCAGTTCAGTATTTCAAGTGATTTTAAATTTTGCTTGTTGACAACATGACTCGTCTCCACAAAGAAGAGAGCTATTTACCTTCACTTTATTTTCTATTGGCAGAAAGAAAAACCGATCTAACTTATTTTTCTCAGTCACTTTTAAAAGCCAATCTTTTCCTTGAAAACTTTGTGGATAGCAAGCATTCTCATTTACCAGCTAAACCAAAAGAATACATCACTAAACAAAGTGTTTCCTACTCTGACAAGAACTAATGCAGACAAGATGCAGGCACTGCAATAAAAACAAAACAAAACAAAAAAACAAAAAAAACCCCAAAAACAAAACAACCAAAACCTTAAGAAACTTAGTGTTTAGGGTACAAAGTCTTCTCCCAGTTACACAAAGCATCTGCTCACAACAACATTCATTTAAGGGCACCAGACTCCTGCCTGATGATCACTGGTCTAAGTAACACCAGAACATGGCACTGAAATGACATCTTTGCTTTTGGAGCACAAGCAAGACTTAATCCGCTTTTCAGTTGGACCTCCAGCTCAAACATGGTCTGGCTCCCTCTCACAAGGTTGCCAGGAAAAAATGCAGACCAAATAGAAGTCTCATAAAATACATTGTACACATTGGTTAAAAACTCAACTGAAACATTCCTTGAGCTTTTAATTTTGATAAGAACGTTACTAAATTTAAAATACAATTCTGTAGTTTGCCTAACATTCAGGAGGCTGAATAATGAATGGATGTTGTCCCTTCCTCGAACGCACAGAGAATTCATGCAGGAAGAGAATATGACTACACCAGTACATCAACATTTTATTCACTCTTTAAAACATGAATATTTAAACAGAAGACATTTTTCCCCATGCAGAAGCCTAAATAGAAGCTCTTATCTGAAATAGTAAAAGCTGTTATTTTTTTTTCAAGAGGTTTTAGGCTGTACAGAGATAGTTACATACACAGGCATCTCAAATGAGAGGGCACCATACATACATGTAATTGGTTGCTTTTTCTTTTTCCTCAGCAGTCTGTACAAAACGTGAAAATGTGCCTGCTTCTGACTAGCCATTAAAAGGCAGTGGTTGCACCATACTGTGATTTGGGGAGCTGAAGAAAATAGCCAGAACTGACTGATATCTGATAAACAGTAACAGGAGTCAGTTTATTGCACCAATCGTTAAATAATGGTGCTGATTATAAGGCTGCTAACTGCAGATGCTGTAATTGTCTGTCATAAATCTTAGTCATTTGTGACAGGAGCACAATGAAAGAGAGCATCTGCTTGAGGGCAAATGACTTCTGATAAATATCAGCTCTGCTAAAATGTACTTGGATGTGTCTCAATATTTTGGAGAGCCATTCATGTTGCTTCCACAAATGTGAAGTTATTATTGGTTTGTATTGATTTTGCCACCTTGGTTTTTTTTTCCTTCCCCCCCTTTTTTTTTTCTTTTTAAAGAGACAGAGTCAGAGAGTGACTCAAGGTTGAGTTGAATTGAATCTCAGCTCTTTATCTGATCTACTCATTCCTCTCAAATGCATGTTTGAGTGGAAAAAAAAAATAATTGCACTTTTTCAGAAGATTGCTGTGCAGAAACACAGCCTGGAAAATTCAATATGTAGTTCAGCTTTTTATTTTTTTCTCTTAAAGCAACTCCTTTCTGAAGGAAAAGAAACATTTTTAAAGCATGCTTTTTTAACATAACACTTTTAAAGTAGTCAAAGCAAGAGTCAATTAAGCTATTTCTGGAAAATAATAAAATGCAAATTAAAAAAGCTATCAGAAATTATTTTTTTGTTTTCAAAATAACTTACGTTTTCATTTCCCATCAAAACTATAACAATACAATAAAAACCACTAAGTTCTGCCATTCTAGCCCTTACTGAACAGTGCATTAGTTCCTGACCTTATAAACTGTCATTCAGGAGTCTATTGCAGTCTAATTTCACCACCAATGAAAGCTGTGTACACACATATCGATATTTAAATATGTACTTTTTTATTATATTCTTAACAAATCATCAGGATTACAACTAAAACATTTTAACAAGATAGCAAATTGAACCCAAAATATAAAATTGGGAATTCTACTGGTAACTGACCATAAGAATAGATAATGGCTTTCTCTTCCAGCAATTCCTTACTTGATTCAATTAACATTGCTTAACCTTTGGAACATATGAATTTGGGAACCTACTGGCAGCAGTTTCCTTCACTGCACAATTGCAGATGTTGCCAAAATAAGTGCAACTCACGTGTTGAATATGCAAAGCCTGGTGGAGTGAATCGATTGCAGCTACCTAATGAAAGTCTGACTCCAAACCATTTATGAGTCAGCGCATCACCTTACGATTACAGAGTGCTTGGTGCAAAGAATAAAGCTGGAAATCTTAAGCATAGTGAAAAATACCATTTTTTACTTTATAAATAACTTTAATAGGGGGCTAAGACAAATATAGCATAGAATCATATCTGATAGCCCAAACTGTGTCATCGGTGAGGTTCAGACTTAGAGGTTTACACAAGCTCCATCACGGTAGCATCACCACCCGTCACATGGGCCAGCAACTGCAAGCCAGCCAAAGGACACAAAGGACAGAGAACCCCAGAATCTGCAGGACCCCTCTACTCTGCAGTATATTACAAATATCATAGACACTTCAGCTCTAGACTATCACAGTCCAAGCTGGGTCATGCTCTTTTATAATCTCCTCTTTTAGTTCTAGGCTCTGATCTTTTCAGCTCTTGGGTTTCCCTTATTTCAGCTGGTGGCATCATTTCTCATCACTCCATAATCTATTATGGCTCCTTAGTTTTCTATGTTGCTGGGACATCAGTAGCAGATACATTAGGGCAACAGAATATTTCTGTACACAGTATCAGAGCAGCTCTTGACAATCAAAGGACAAGAAGAAGGTTCTGGTTAGCATCTACAGAATAACCAGTGCATCTCCAGGATTAAAATCAACCAATCAGAAGCCCACACACCAAAAAACCCCAGCTCAAGTTTAGTACTGGCACAGAGCTTAAAGTCCCAGCACAGGCTACAGTTATCAAACTCCACCTAGTACTTGATAACAAGAAACAAAAAGACAAGCACATCTAGGGGAATAAAAAAAAGGGTACTTAGGTTACATGCCAGATATCAAAAGAGCTGTAAATGATTTTTTCTTCTTGTTCAAGTTCTGGTTGTTTTTTCTTTTACAGGGGTTAATCAAGGTCTCATTAAATCAGGAGCTCTATTTTTTTGTATGGCGTACTAGAAAGCAAATACAAGTGTAACATATGAAGTAACCCAAGTGGAGGACAGAAGTGATGTATGAAGGATGCTAGAGCATTTGACTGGATCTCTTTCCCATGTACTTCCACATTCATGACATCGTAAGGACTTTATTTTCTTCCACAGCTACAGAAATCCTGGAGAAAGAGAAAAGTATTTCCTTGGGTCATAATTAAGACGTGAACCATTTATTAGTCAGAAAGACTTGAATTTTGTGCTCTTCTCCCTCATGGAGAGATGGTGCTTTATTATATATTTTACTCTTGTTTTCTGTAGCAAAACCAAATGACTGTGTCCAGAAGGAAATCCTGATGTGAGATGGGGTTTAAAGAGCAGAATGATGGGCACATAAACACATGAGACCTGATAAGAAAGAATCAATGTGCTTTTTGCAAAAAGCGGCATAATTTTAGAAATGTATCGGTGTTTTTAAAAGAAACAGTTATATGTACAAGTAAGATTAAGTGATAAAACCTTGAAATTCAAATAAGCTGTTGGCAAAGTCAACAAAAAAAAGCTATTAAAGTAATTGTAAAAAAGCTATTAAAGCAATTAAGTTCCCATGGTATAAGAGGGAAGGTTCTCATGTGGATAATAAGTAAAATTTAAAAAAACCCAGAGGAAATAGAGGGTGAGCAGTAGGCAGACAACTTTTATAGTGGTATACTGTCAGCAGCAGCAGCTCATGAAGATCTGTGGTAAGGCCCACACTATATAGTATTCAAAGAAACTAGATTCCTGAAGTTAGTGAAGAAGAATTGCCTAATTAGAGGAAAAATGTTATGGTACCAAATGAATAAGCAATAAAATGGCAGATAAAATGCATTGTGGATAAAAGTGAAGATATATCATACCTAAGATATACTAATACCTATGCATACAGAGGTTCCAAGATGACTATTACCACTTGGTAACAGAATGGATTGTTTCATGAAAACATCAGCTCTGCTCACTTGTGGTTAGAAAAGTCAGCTAAACATTGAGAATATTTAAGAAAGAGATAGAGAACAAATTAAGAAATTACACTGTGTTTCTGTATCTTAAATACTGAAGGCAGTTCTCTTTCCC
>NW_010156273.1:151377-206377 GCF_000695765.1 Mesitornis unicolor
TCCCCAAAATACGTAATAGCAAAATATAGAGAAGGCAAGAAAGACTGTAAAAATCTGGACTAGAGTCTGGAGATGAGAGAGGTTAAAAAACGACAAAGTTTAAGATCAATATTACAAAATATGTGGGACAGCAACATAAAAAACCACTGAAGGTTATAGAAAAAGCCCATTACTGCCTCAGAACACAGGACCACCAATGGCAGGAAGCTGAGGAAGTCATCTGGAGAAATATTACGGCTTGAGCATTCTTACGTTCTGTCTTCAGTCTGCACTGCTGGT
Organism: Mesitornis unicolor; assembly: GCF_000695765.1. Lineage (NCBI taxonomy): Eukaryota > Metazoa > Chordata > Aves > Mesitornithiformes > Mesitornithidae > Mesitornis > Mesitornis unicolor. Next base: position 151,657 of record NW_010156273.1, read on the forward strand.
TACTGTCAGAAGTAAGTGAGACTTTGGGTATTAATGAACTTAAAAAGGCTTTTCTACTTAATGATGATTTTACTTAATGAAATGGCAAAAAGGAATCCCTCCTTCACATTAAGATTGCATGTGAACACAAAGAGAAGGAGATGTTAAAATTTTAACAACAATTGGTTTAATGGCTTATTATATTTTGTCTCTAAGGAACATTTTCTTCTCCAATTCATTTTTAGTCTCCAATGATTTATGGGACACAAATTCATCTCAGCAAAGTATATAGACAGAAAAAAATTTCTTGCTTTCTTCCTCTCTGCTTTCTAACTCCTTCCTTGAGGTGTTTTATTTCTGTCACCATTCCTACTTCCTGCAATACTCTGCCTTAGCTTCCACCTACCAGTTCCCACAGATAGGAATTTGTAGATGAAGGCTATGATGAACATCAGATAAGCAATTAGAGAAGACGTTCAGCTAAGTCTAATGAGGAAACATGATCTAGCCTTTCCCTCAGCAAAAAAACCAACCAAACAAAAGAAAACCACACAGAAAACCAAAAACTAACACCCAACTGGTTCTCTAGTTTGAATGTACAGGTATCAGCCTACAAGCAATGTCTATTTTTAAACACTAAAACCAACTTTTATAAGTACAACATTTATTAAGCTTGTTGAAAGGATGATCTTGTAATTGCTGTTGATTCAAAATATCTCTTCCAACCTGCTAGCAACAGGTTGTGAAACCTCAGAAGGAGGAAATTTTTTTTAAAAAAAAGCTAAGCTAGCTTTCTTTGTCACCTTCTTGGTAGCAAAAAGTTGATAAAGAGTTTAGTGATTCTATTTTGGATATAATAATAGTTTTGATTCTTCAACATTCACTTTTTCCTCTGCAATCAAGAAAGCTCAGGTTCAGGCATAAGTCATGTGCCAGGTAATATATTTCCCCCCACCTAAAGCTAAAGACTTTTAGCTTTGCAAGCAAGGCAGCTTTCTTGATATTCACTATAGCTTTCAACCACAGCCAACAGTGCACAGCAACTCCATTCCAACAGCACCAAGTAACAACAAAAGGTCAGCAAACTGAGGAGACCTTTCTGGGAGAGTCTGACCCCTCTGGAGAGTTTCCAGAGGCTGCAGGGTGCAGGCTATGGGTCATACATGCAATTGCTGGAATAGGAAAGGACGTAGTCTAAGTATTTGTCTGCAGCTTTGGGCATCAAAAGATGCCAAGAGGAGCCAGGTTGAAAGCAAAAGGAGGCAGCTGCTCATATTATGGGTAGCAGACTCCTGGAACCTGTTAACAAAGAACATTATAGCTGTTAGAAGTGTATGGGCTCAAGGGAAAACTGAGGAAATGGAAGTGTAATCACTTGAAGGTTACTAAGTAGGCATAAACCCAAAACTGATTCAGCTATGCTGAAAAAAAATAAAATAATGAACATCAACGAAGTTTCATACACTTTTGCCCTAACTTCACATTTTGTTAGGGAACAACTAATACTTACTGTTTGAAACAAGACACTGGGCAAAACAGCCTTTTGGTCTGAAAACATTCTCTCACGGATCAAAACTTACTTTTGGCCCATCTTTGTGTTATGGTAAACATGAGGAATCTTCCTTCCCAATGCAAGAAAGGTATGCAGAGTGAGTGTATACAGAGGCTGCAAAGTGAGCTACTCTACTTGAGCCTCCACAACCTGTTTGTGTTTCCACATCCTTCAATTTTTCTTCCTCTCTTTGTTAACAAGAAGTGTTTGTGGTTTCAAAACCCCTATTCCAGTTTACATTTCAATTTAAACCTTTTCAATGTAGATAAGAACTAGCCATTAATTTTACTATTACTGATAGATATCAATATTTCTTATTCTTAACTTCCTCAGATTAGCTAGCTTGTTTGCCTACTAGTTATGTCCACATAAAACATTTTTAACATGTTTATGCTAACCCTGGAACAGAGCACTAAGGCCAGGCAAGCAGTTGACTCTGTTTCCTAGAACTCCATCAGCTACACAGGCACAGCAGCCTTTTCCCAGGACTTCACCTTATGCAGTACAGTACAGCCATCGACAGTGTGTTGCCATTTTCTCATCACTAACCCAACCGTAGCAGCAGAACTTGGCAGCACAAATCTTGTCCAAATATACTTTAGAAAACCACTAACAAATATACAGGACTAGGATATATCACATTGCCAAGTTAACTTTGGGGCTAAAGCAATAACTTAGTGCACTCTTATTTCAGTTTAAAGATAAAACCTTTAACCTCTGAATCAGTTCCAATGAAAATCTTTCATTAAAATTTATTATCAAGAGGCAAAGGAAAGCAGCATTCTGATTTTAAATTGTTTCCAAAGAATGCTTCAAAAGCTTTCACAAAATAACCATTCACATTACTTTTCTGACTGTTCAATCAGATGCTTTTATTCCCCCTATCCCCAATATTAAGAGTTCAGGGGATATCTACAGTAGCTTTTACTAAGATTTTACCCACGGTACTTCACTTGCCAAGGGTACATCTACACATTTTCAGACCTGCGGACAATTGCATTTCTTACAGTTTCTTTAAAGGAAAAGATGACTGTGAATGCTTTGCTTCAAGTTGAAGACAAAAAATTTGGAGTTGGTGGACATACTTTTTTTTTTGCTGTTTTAGGAGCAGTCCAAAGCAAGTTATTAATGTGAACAGAAACTCACCTCAAATAACTGAAGATTATTTCATCAAATTAATGGATTTTTTTTTCAGAACAATCTACTTGCAAGCTCATATTCTGAAGGAGTAGCATGGCTGAATTTAAATTTTAAAAATTTTTAAAAATTATTCTTAAGGTTGAATTACAACTCTTTTTCTCAGAAACATCTATTTTCTTATCAGTTCAAAACTAAGATGTTTTCTCGAAGTTTCTTTAGAATGAGCTTTAAAGCAGGTTTGTGTAACAGCCATTTCAAGGCAGATTCATCACTTTTGCTGGAACGCCAGAGGATCAGCAGGGTGCACAGCCTGTATCTGCAAGGCCACACGGGCATTCATGCCTTGAGAGTACGAAGCCTACCCTAGGGGCACTTAACGGGTTAAAACCACTGCAATATGCATTAAGCACATGTTTCAAGTCAGCAGGGTGCCAGTTTAAGATGTCCTCAAAGCCTAATTTGATAGATATTATGCCATATGCTGCTGCAAGTAGTTAGTAATAAAGAAAGTAAAAATTTTATGGATGAGCAAAAATAGGAGCTCTTATGGATGGAGTGTTTTTAAATCAGGTGTATAATTTACCTACCGTCAGACCACATGTAGAGTGCATTACTCAATTGAACTTACAAGCAGATAGGAAGGCAGTTTCTTTTAATAAGCACTTCTTCAACTTATTGGCTCTACAATTACTTGCACCAATTACCAGCAGCTGCTGCCTGTTTGGTGTTTTATCTTAGACGAGGAGTTACATTAGTTTCTAATCAACAAACCATTCAAGGACTCTTTAAAAATATTTAAATTTAATTTCCCCATTTATTTTGAATTAAGTGAAACACCGGATATTTTCATTGTAGTACTTCAATTCTTCTCAGGTTCTTCTCTAAACATAGATTTATTGTTGTAACATTAATTTTACTAATTCTATAAATTCAAGAATATATATCATAAAATATTTGATACAGACATATATACCTTCAGTATATGCAGCATCAGTGTTAGCCTTATTAACCATATATGGAAATAAATATACAGTCAATTGTTACTGCTTTTATTAACCATTAAGTTTGCCATAGAACATATTATACTCCAAGACCTTTATGACTTGTCCAAGTCCTTCAACTTTATTTATTATTTACCTGCCTAACTCATACTTAAGGCACTGTCTAATGTACCAAGATAAAAATGATCAGAGAAAGCATTTTAATTTTTTTTTAAACAAATGAAGATACACTTTGTTATGGGATGCAAATATATTTTTCTTTATCTCTAGATTTTCAAAATCATACTTTTAGAAATTTCCAAACAACTTAATGACACTTGAAAACACTTGAAATGACACATGAAAACTGGTATCTTTCATGGGTTTTCTTCCCTAATATCTCGATGTGAGAAACAGAATAAAACTAATAATTCAAAACTGTAATGTTTAAAACTGTAGCAGAAGTAGCTGAGAAACTAAGATGTTCTGTAATACTAGTCTCAGTTTTTGCAAATAAAAGTAATAATTAAACAAAAACCAGAGTGTCTGCTAAGTTGTTCCAACTGAGGCCTTATCTAAATTACAGAACTACCATCTCTGATGTTACATTACAGGTTTCTACCAACTTACATTGCAATAAACTCTCAAGAGACTTTCTGGTGGTCTATACCTATTCCTACCTACACTACCTTCCTCCAAAAAACCCAACCAACCAAATAAACAAACAAAAAAAACAACCCAAAAAACAAATGCTAGGGACAAGCAAGTTCATGCAGATCTGGTGCAATTTAAGAGGCTGCAGTGCACAGCTGTTGTTCAAGAACAGGAGCTGCTGTTCTGGGAACAGTCTTCCTCATGACAAATTCCTGGGAGAAGTATGCCTTTCCAAGGAGCAAACTACACTTACTACAAAGAGAACAGTTGAATGAATCTAAAAACCACAACAAAAATACCTTTTGCATTTAAGGTCTTATACCAATCATTACACTTTGTCTTCTCAGGTATGGGGACATGCTCCATACTATACATGAGCAGCATAGTAGGAAGCTTAAAATCTGAACAGATGCTATTGGAACAGGTACCATTAGTGCTCAATCCATATCAGAGGGTATGTCAATCACAGGAGAGTTAGTAAAAAAAAAAAAACAAAACCAAACCACTAACAAAAAGACCAAAATGTTTCTCCATAAAAAATAAAGAGAGCTACTGTGGAAATTTCAGAGCACAATTTTAAGAACCAAGACAGTCAGGAAAAACTTTCAATAACATGCTGATACAATTTAACAGACAAATGATTGTGTGCAGCCTCAGTTACTTAAATCCCATATACAGAAATCTTGCAATGCTAGCCATCTTCAGGGCAATATCATCATGTCAGGTCTAATACTTGGGGAGGAGAAGCCGCCAATCCAGTGATGCTTCTCAAATCCATTGGTACAAAGCTCAAACTTGGCAACAATATTTCAGTTTCGTATTTACAGGGAGTTTGTTATAGACATACATTGCAGCTGCTTAAGGGAAATAAATAAAAATCTTTCTTGTTCCTAATTATTTGAAATTATGCATTAGACCATGCAAATCTTGCACCTTCTGTAAAATAATAAGATCTAAATAGAGCAGCTTAATTGTTTCATATTATTAACTGTTAAAGAAATAATGAAGACTGCTAAAAATCCTCATAAAATGAGAAGAGGCCTTATGTAATAAAGGTAAGGCGTTATGAACCTCTGTTCATAAATATCAGGATATTACAAGTATTTTCAGAACTCAGCATCTTCTAGTATACTGGATCCAAACAGGCACTTCAAATTGTATCATACAACATTTCAGGTTGCAAGAAACCTTTGGAAGTCATCTGATACAACCCTTAAACTCCCCAGAGCAACCTTAGAGTTGGCCTCGAATGAAATTGCACTGAAAACAGCAGTAGAAAATGGGAAAATTAGTCTGCAAATGAAGACATCTTAGAAACTTTGTAGTGAGGGTCACTTGAAAACAAATGAAGAACCACCCTTCTGAGGTGTCTGAGAATGTCTGAGAAATTATTTCTTTTATATCCTTTCTTGTTTTCCTCCAAAGCAAGGTAAAGAAAAACCTGTGGAGTGAGGGTGTCATTTTCTAGGATATTATGAATGCTAGTAAATAATCACTTCTAGAGCCTTCTTCACTCTTCCAAAAAGAAAAATCACCATTTCTCACAGAAGAGGAAGGTCCCATCCTCTCTCTACCATAGACATCCAGTTCAGTTTCATCATCACACTAGCAGTGTACCAAAGCCAACACCATAAACCATTTTGCTATTAAAGTTCAGAAATAAACACATTCATATCTTTATTGTAAATTCCTTTAACTCATGCAGTTAACTTACAAATTATTAATCTTTTAATGCAATCTCTCTCAAGCAGGGAAAAATCTCACCCTCTCAGGACTCAATCAGATATTCACATCAATTTGTTTAATTAACACCAAGCTTAATATCTCTCTTAATTATGACTGCAAACGCTGTCTTAAAACAAATCAAACTCACTAACCTACAAAAACAACCCAAAGAAATATTATACCACTTTAAGATTACTCATGCAAGTGTTTGAGAAGATTAATTCAAAGCTTCTCAGGCATTTTGAATGGATTAAAAAACAGAAGATCAGTAAAACCTGAGGTTCAAACACCAGAAGGGTCTGTTCAAGTTATCTGCTTGTATCCATTCAAGGTGTGAGCATTGCACCAGCTTATCATGTGCCCCTAGTTCATATAAGATCTTTTTCCTCTCTTCCCATGGATATTTTATCCCCTACAATGTACATTAGAAACTGCATAGTATTCTTGGACAAATACACAGTTCTTAAGTGTTACTTGACAGAAAGGTGGTCCATCACATTAGCAAAACTGAGGTTATAATTTTTCCTGCTCATAATTTAAATGGACCCTGTGTTATGATTGAAGAATGACATTATTTAAGCACATACACACCACTATCCTGCAGAACACGTGATGTTAAAACACACCAAGATTGTAACTGCTGGTTTCTGTAGGTGATACACTGAGGTGCTCAGAAAACTGTATAAGGATCTTCCCCTCTTCCTGGATCAAATCTGTAAAATGCAAAGCCTTCATACTGCACAATCCTCCAAGCACATACATCTTCTTTGGGAATATACATTTACCACAATGAATTTCAGACATATCCATAATTACAAAAATTATTGTTGTTTTCGAGCTAGGCATGTAGAGAATGTGCAGATTATGTAAACAACAGGAAAAACAAAAATATGGTTTCACTGATGTCACTAATCTCTTATAGCTCTATAGCTCTACCTGCACATCGGTATGCACCTTACTGCATAACATACATTCATTTTATTCAATTAAACACTTAAAGCCAGAAATTAACTATCTGTGTTATGTCTTTCTCACAGAAAATTTTGCCAGCTGAAAGGGATTTGTAGTCAAAGAAACACCGTTAAGCTTAAAGTAACCTTATCATGCCCAACACAAATATCAGTTTCCCAGTAAAAGCATTAGACCTTGCTCTTGAGCATGGCCTACTACATATTTAAGTAATTAAGGACCTCATTCTGCAAAATCTTTTGGCTGCCATACTTCTAATGAAAGGGTCAGTAAGCAGGAACACCTGAAATTATAGCAATAGGAACTATTTCCTAGCTTATTTAAAGGCTTTTCCTGCAGAATATCAAAGGCATACTGACATTTTTTCAAAATTAAAATTTGTTTCGATTACATCAACTAAGAAAGAAAATTTAAAAATTACCAAGGCACCCAAATGGCATCTAGAGTGGACTCCCTCCTGTCAAGGATCTCCCTTTTGGCAATTTAACCCAGAAAAATTAAGCAGTAATTGTCCAATGTGCTGCTTATTTTTCAGATAGTAAACTTGCTTTTTTAAGCTAGAAAAATTAAGTGCAAGTATAACGAACACCTAAAAAACTGCCTTCTCAAATGTTTTAGTCTGGAAAGAGGCAAAGAAGTTGTATGATTTGGCAACACTCGAGTGTCAAAATACCTGTAAAAGAGAAAATGTAACATCCTTTATTGTTTTAGTTTTACTTAGCCCTTATAAAAGCTGGATACAACAACACTGGCAACTCTTTCCATTATCCTAAATCCGTAATAGTCACAATGACAGCAATAAAGCCTTACTTTCAGTAATTCACACAAAATTATTAAATCTCTTCCTAGATTAAGATATTATCTTTATTGCTAATCTAATAAGATAAATTTGAAATCTTTTAAAACAGGTAAGTATCCAATTCAGTTCTCTGTCATGAAACCTAAGACCAAGGTTGCCAGAAGTACTAGAGCTCCTCAAACTCATAAGCCACCAAAAAACCCACCCAAACCAAGCCTAAAAAGAAGTCCTTCTACTTAATACAACAGACACTAGCATTGAGGCCACATGGGAGAAAACAGATTCAGAATTCTCTCTAGTATTTCTCAACTAATTTGACTTCAGACTTGTAATATCAAGTCTACTGGATGTCATTAAATAACTATGCTCCAAAAGAAAACATAGAAAGAATAAAAAGATGGATGGAAAGGGAATATGAAGTTTTAAAGGAAGTCTCTGTCCCTTTCCTAAAAGCTCTTTAAAAACACATATTTTGGGTTCCTCAAGGAAAAAAAATTAAAACCCCAAACAACAACAAAACCCTATACAACCCTTAAGTTTGTGACGGTTTTTTTGCTTGTTTATTGGTTGTTTTTCCCAAAACCAGCAGAAATGGAATGGTCATTTCTCGCATGGCAAGCACATTGTCTTCTTTACAGCACGTTAGATCTGCCATTCAGTTCACGTGAGCATGCCCAGGAAGGCTTTAACAAGTTAAGGTGGGCACCACTGGGTTCACTGCTGGAGAGTCATGTGAGAAGTGGCTGCTCTTCAGATATTTCCAGTATCTACACAAACCAGTGTCAAATGCAGCTAAGGACTATATTGTAAACATGAGATAAGAAATGAAATAAATTAACCATTTTTGTAAAACTAGACTTTATAGACTTCGGCACTTGGTTAAATTTGATGTGATGCTTCTTACCATCAATTTTCTTTTTTGTTTAAGTAATCACACATCTCTTCTTTTTAAGCACACATCTGTGATTCTTCTCATTGCCAGATACAGTAGTATCTACTAGAGATATATTTAATAAGATTAGCTCTACTGAGAAACATTTTGCTCTTTAATATGAGAGCTTTTTAATACAATGGAAGATTTTCTTTTAAAGACCAGAATTACTGTGCACTGTATATAATGTGTTGTAAAGCAGGCAGTGCATCATTATCACCTCCTACTCAGGGCCATTTTAACTATAATCTCAGTATTTGGGTATCTCAACTAATTAACAACTCAGTATTACTGTAAAGATGAAATTGTCATGCTATTTCAAGTGGATTTTAACAGGTTTTGAACATTAATTACTAAAGTTGTTAACAGTTTGCACTATTTTAAGATGAAAATATTAAATTTTTTTCAAAAGTCTGGAAACTGAAAAGATACATAATCTGATTTAAAACTGCATTTACATTTACATAAATATTTTTGTTTAGTTTTGTTCTGTTTTTTAAATAAACACATTGGTTGATCTCTATAGACTGCTTGCATTTACTGATTCTAGCATTTCTGCACCAGCATTTCTGACATTTCCTCTCCTTAACATTCCAAGTTGTGGCCTCATTTCAACTAAAGTTGGAAACACAAAAGCAACAGCAGAAAAGTCTATTTCTTTATCAGAGCAAATGTACATTGAACAGCAAATCCAGGGATAGTCAAGCAACAAGGTTCAAAATCGTTATTTGGGCAGTCTTTAAAAAAGTAACCATTACAAGAAAGCACAAGGCAGCTAGAACTGCAATTTTTTCCATACCTAGACAGTCAAATGATGTGATAATTTCCTCATTGCTTAATGACTCCAATGTTTTCAAACAAGAGGAACAGGTATGATTTCATTCACAAGTTGTTTGAAACAAGTAAGTCACTGGACTTAAACTTCTATGCATTCAGACACTGGGTTTTAGATATCTGCATTGGTTTATGATTAGTGCTTACTATGTAGCCCCTGTATCTTGTAAAGTCCCTTCCTCAAACATGACCCTAGCAACATTACTGACCACCTTCTCCAGCTGTGGTCAATGCAGAAGTTAATCTAACTGATGGAGGAGTGCCCCCTCCCCCTCCCCCCGCCATTTTTTTTTCCTAGTCCCAAATACAACTTTGAATCAAGGTAGAAAGTTAAGGGGTAGAAATCCCTCCTTCATCAGAAGACTCTTACAGCTCAGACATTTGAATGGGCATCGAATTCTTGAAATGTCATCAAATGGTGTTTTCTCTGGTGAAGTATACCCAGACCGTAAAATGTTTTCCTCTAGTAAAGGAACAGAAAAGCCAACCATCACTTCTCATTTCAAAATATCTAGATAACTGAAATCCCACTTTCAACCTGCAAAATCCCTTCAGGAACATACTGAATTACGTGTGTTCAGTGCACGAGCTTATCTAAGAGAAGAGGAATAAGGTAGCATTGAAAAGTACTTTCATAAATGTACCTTAAAAATACCAGAAACATAGAATCATCATAGAAACATGGAATGATTTAGGTTGGAAGGGACCTTAAAGATAACCTAGGTCCAAGTCCCCTGCTATGGGCAGGGACACCTCCAACTAGACCAGGTTGCTCAAAACCCCATCCAATGTGGCCTTGATTCACAATTCGCACAATATCAGACTGTTTATGGAATAAATAGGATAACACTTACGCATAATTTAGGAATTATTCACCAGAATGATTCTCATATCCTTCATAAGAGCTGCTTAGAGGATTTAGAGTAGATGTTCCATGCAACCATATTTGCAGCATTTAGTCAGCAACCCTTTCTTTAAAGTGTTTACATCCAATTTTCATAGAAGTAGGGCTAGAAAAGGAGCTTGGAAGAAAGCAAGTACAGTCGACTCAATTCTTCACTTGAGTTGTATTCTATATACATACATTGAGGCTAACTGGATACAAAATTACAGACTGACAGGAGAAAACTATTAAGTGTTAGACACAATGTTTTTTCTGGAAGTATCTGACAAAAGTATCTGGAAGTGTATCTGACAAAAGCCCATATGCATGATCTACTTATTGATGAAATGTACTAAGAATTTAAAATACTGAGAACTCTTCCTAATTAAAATTTAAAAAATCACTTTAATGTGCAACTAAGCATGAAAGGTCTATTCATTTATGACTGTACTTCATGAAAGGTGGTAGAAGTGAAAAGCCTAATTAATTTAACTTAAGTAAAATAAAGGACTGTACTAGTATTTATTTGTTTCTCCTGCAGATTGTTTTGTATTGTAGGATAATTATGGGATTATAATTTCCACTCAAGGGAGAAATGCATTTATTTGTTACCATTGCATCAGATTGTTCTGTACTGCTCTGTATTAGCAAAATTTCATCCATCCTAGAATACATTCAGAAAGAAGTTCATTTTATAAAATAATATTTTAGTCTTATGTATTGATTTCTCAAGTCACCATATACAATTGGTCAGATCACTTACTCCTGCCTGCAATATCTTCCTGGAAGGCCAAGTGTAGGCACCTGAAGACAATTTATTGCTAACTGCAGGGAGCATCAGTTAAAACCTGGACTACAAGTGTCACAGCCATCACATTTCCAGATTCCCTTTTTCCCTTCATCATCATCACTCTTCTAGTTTCCATGCGGATCAACCAAGACTTGTATCTTACAGCTGTCCAGATTGTATCTGCGTTTGAAATATCACGAAGTCTAGATTTCTTGGGCCCATTATCCAGAATGGTTTCAGGTCTGAATCTGCTTTCAAAAGAGGACATTTTTCCTGGTTAGAATGATGCAGAATTCCAGAATACATTAAAACCAACAGCAGTTCACTTCTATATATCTTTTTCTATATTCTGTACCTACTAACTGGGCCTTTCTGAACACAACAGCATTTGTGTTCTTAAGGCAAAATAAATTACAAAAAGCGCAATGGAAAGCTCTCTACAGACTTCATTGCTGAAGTCATTCAAAACACATCCCATTACCAAATCTGCAGAGCAGAATAGCACTGAATTCCCTGCCTTCCCCTCCTCCCCTAAGCTACAGATATTGATTGCAAAATTGACATTAATAATGCAAAGAATAAAATACTCAGGAAAGAGAGAGAAGGTTAAACTCCTGAATTTAAGCAGTGCATTAAACTTCTAATGGAAGCAAATAAAAAGTTTCTAGGAAGCAAGCAAAAAAATATATACATATTCTACTTCCCCATATTGGGTACATTACATGTATCCAAATTTGTCCAGGACTAGATCCTGCAAGGACTAAGAGAACCAGTTTCATTATGACATGTGTATGTAAAAATTTACTGAGCCAGAAAGCTTACTAAAATTAAGTAAAGTTAATACAGTTCATTTGCAGAATCTAAGAAACTGTGCTCTTTCTGTAGCTGAAAATTTTTGGTTCCTTTAAGTGAATTTATTCAAAACAGAAAGCTTTTATGTGAGGTATTTCTTCTACGTTGCAATATCATAAACCATCTAATTATCTAAAATCACTTTTGTAGGAAACAAATGAGCTTGGAAATTTAGCATGGTAAGAGCAGAGTGCTAAAGCTGCATTCACTCCGTGTGTGCTTAGCCATAGATACAGCAACTATAATATACAATTGTTCATGACTTCAGAAGACAGAACATTATTTCACTTTTTGCCCATTTTAATAAATCTGTTTTGTTGGTTTTTGTTTTTGTTTTAGTTTTTGTTTTTAATTTTCTAACTGTTAACCTAAAGTTACCAGGAGATCCTGAAATATCTTTATTTTTTTCTGACTTCTTGTACCCATAAAAATATTTAATCATATTATTGTGCACCATTACTGAGTTCACAAGTACAGAGATATGCATTTGGGCTACATACAGTGGGCTTCTATTATAGAAACCTTACTCCTACAGCAACCACTCTTAAACAGAGTCTCTCCCTTTTTTTCAGTTTTAAAGTTACCTTAAGGAGCTCATTTGTATCTTATAGGCATTAAAACAAAAAACCTATATGCTGACATTCCCCAGGTGCAGTGTGCAATCACCCCATTGATGCACCATTGGGAGGAGGCAGCACAAGTGGCCCCCTCACTTCATTTCTGGAGGCTTCGTAACTCAGCTTGGAGACACCACACACCTCCTCCTGCCATCCCTCCTTCTCTGAACACTCCTAGCGGTTAGCTGGAAAGCATCAGGACACATTTTCATTCTGTCTTTCAATAGCTTACTTGTGAAGGCTGCTTGGTTTTAAACTGAATTCTTGCCAGCTGAGGTGTACCAATTGCTGCTGGATGAACAAAACTCTGTGACACCTGGGTCTCTGATGCAATTTACCTGTGCAGCCAGGTGCTGCAATCAGGAATGCTGTTTTCCCTTTCTATGTAACAGCTGTAGATCTTTCACTTACATCACTTGTTCACAAAAACAGAAGCAGGAAACTTTTCCTCCAGAGACACATAGGAACACAAATTCATTCCTAATGTGACTGTACTTGGTGCGATATAATTATATGAGGGATATAACACAGTGTCTCTGCTGTCATTGGATTTCAGAGTTACCAGTAGGACTATAAGAAAAGTAGTGAAATGCTATCCAGTATTTTTTTTAAAAAAAGGAACCTGGCTTTATGCCATAATAGCTGTCATCATTCTCATTAAGAATTTGGTCCATCATATATAATGCATCCTTCAGGAAACTCTATAATCAGGGTGAATAAATTCATATTCTATGCTACACAGAAGGGGAAAGATGAAAGTCAGTGCACAGAAACATCAGCTTATTGAAAAACTGGAAAAATTGCTTTCACTTGTGCCATTCACACTCCACTCTAAATACACAAAAGTATTATATATAAAAACATGTTTCTGATATAAAACACAAAACACTTTTATTCTGTCCACTGAAAAGAAGGGACTTGGAGATGTTTATTGCACTTGGGAATGATTGTTAAATCTTATTTAAAGCTGCATTCCTAGAGCAACTCTTAATTATCCAGTATGCACTGGGTAACGAGATAAGAGTTGCATGACTAATATTGTTCACATAAAAATAAAGGAAAATGCCTAGATTCAATAATTTCATATCTATAGTGGCAAATGTTATATTCATCCTGAACACAAAAAGCAGATATCCTTAATATTAAAATACATTCAACTCTGAACTCTCTCCTCAGAGGGCAGCTCATTCTGAGACAAGTCTCATTGAAAGCACTGATACCAACTCCTGAGGTGGGCACTACACGAGACAAAATACAGCTTTTCCTCCTTCAGGCAGACAAAATCTTGCACAGTCACACGTACTCAAAACTCTTCTCTTAAATAGCTACCTACATCCAGGTTCCTTCTTCTCCAATTAAAAAAATGACGATTCTGTAGGCCGCTTCTTGTCTACATCAGCAAAACCAACTCACTCTTCTCACTCACCCACTTCAAAAACCGGGAAACAGCAAAATAACAAAATTGTTCATGGTCATACTTAGTTTTTAAAATAACACTGAAAAATCTACATGACAGAAGAGAACAAAGTAAGCCATTAACATTTCAGACATTCTCCAAGCAATATTAACATTTTGTCATAATGTTTTCATGTCCATTTGAGTCTCTCTAAGGTAAGCAATATATACTAAACAGTTTAACAAAATAAACACCTGTATATTACAAGGAGGAGATTTTTTTAAAAGTGAAGAACATTGCCTCCTCCAAAATATTTTTAACTCTATATAAGCTGTGATAAACCGCAGAGTTTTAATGTTACATTTGCCAACAGTGACACCTGCTGGAAAGCATCGTGCTCATATTTTCGGTATTTTCAGACTCCGTCTGTAATATGACAGCTTAATTTATGTTGCTGCAATGTAATTCAGGTTACACATACATGGGAAGTGGAGACACTTCTTACTACAAAGTTAAATACTTTTATATCAAAGGTTAGAGTATTCTAAGGAGCAGTGGCATACAATGACTATTTTAGTTCTGTTTGGCATTTCAGATAAAAGCAAACACGAAGAACCTTACTTGAGAGTATTTTATTTACATCAGGCTTTGAGAACTGCAGCAGAACTGGGACTGCAAAGGTCTCTTGGTTCTTGCCTTAAGTCATTCAAAAGGAAATACTTTATGCAGAAAGTTGGGACATGAGCTCAGTGCAAAAGTTCCACAACTGTATAAAATTATATTGTTCAGCTACACTCGTGTAAAAAGCAACCATCCATATTAGAAAAATACAAGTACTTTGGCTTCTTATACTCAGACACAACTGTGTCAATATTGCTGCAATTATTTAAAGGCAAAATACATAATATAAATAATATTATTTTTACACTAGTAATTATCCACTAAAGTAGTTAAGGTATATTATCTTCTTTTCATACTGTTTTTAACACACAGAGTTCCACACTATGTATGGATCTTATGCAAATGCTCTTTGATTTTGAGACTTTGCATACTAAGGAGTCTATTTTCCCATCAATGCAGAAGAGATTTACGCACATAAGTCCCATTACCATTAATGGGACTCACCCACATAAATCCCCTGCACATTGATAGACCCTTAGGATTTACATTGAAATGGGTCCTTTAGAGCCATTACAATGTCAACCTTTTGCCAGGATTTCGCGTATTAACAATACTAAGCAATACGACGCAATCTTAATGTGTAAAATCCTAGCAAAAGGCACAACACAGAATGATGTGAACAGAGTAAAAAATTCTTACTTTTGTGCTATTTAAAGATGATCTCTAATTATTCTTTACCTGTCCATATTCCTATTGGTTGTTTTCCATCATGAGTTTCCTTATTAAAAATACCACCTTCTATTTTACATGATTACCCACTTTCCTTAGAAGCACTGCTCAAAATCTGCTCCAAAACATCTTAAAAAAACATTATTTCTATTTTTCAGCTGAACAACTTTCCCTTCATTAACTTCCCTTTCAGCTGGTTACAATCTCTTAGCTTCCTTACTTTTTCTTGTTTTAAACTGAGAAGCCTACAATATAAATGCAGTAGTATAAAACCAATGGTTTAACTGCAGCAAGTAATAAAGCTAAGTAGACTAAACCAGAACAGCAGTAGTAGTGTATCAATTTGCATGCCCTGAAGCATAATCCCCAAAACACACCACAGTATCGCTCTGTCTCTCAGGGCTATAGGCAAGAAAAGCAAGGTCACCTACAATCCCACATGTGTTAAGAACAACCACGTGTCACCAAACTAAGCTACTAGATGCCACTAGAAAAGTAACATTTATCACTTACACTACCAGAAATCCTTGAAATGGATCTATCTTCCATACACTCAAAGATACTTCAACTCCTAATTCCCAATTTGGTGCCTAACTTTCTATGGATTCACATGATGGCTTTGGTGTCCAAACAGCAATTCGTAACTAAAATATTTCTACATAACTTGGTGTACTAGTAACTTAACTGATGAGCAATGTACTTTATATAATTATATGGTCACGTGGCTGCTTGCCCACCCCTCCTTGCCCCTGTGACATGGTGGAGCAGGAGGAAGATATACTGGAGGAACAAGAATATTAATTCCACTAGTAAAAAAGAAAAACATTATGTTTGATTCTTAAAACATTATATATGTATTTGTGGAGTTGGATTACACTGCTAATATTTTGCCATTCAACAGTCACTAAAAGCACTGAATTGCGAAGTGGCAGACACCAGGAAGACTGGCTTATAAATGGCACCACCAAGAGAACGAAGCTCCGTCATTTAAATCCTGAAAGACTCTCTCCTCAAGTACTACATAGAGACTCCTACCTGCAGATATGCAAACCTTAACATCTAGATAGCAGGCTGCCACTGTTGTGGGAAATGTACTGTCCTATAATAAGAGGGAAATGGTGCTGCAAACAACAACTATTTTACATTAATAAAGCAAACAATTTCATTTTAAAAGCAGGAATATACAGGTCAAAAAGCATGCTCTGGGTGACCAGCAGCAGTTCCAGCACATCCTATCAGCCACTGCTTCCTGATACTAATGGATACATCACTGCCACAAAGCAATAAACATTCAAAAGGTTTCTGACACTATTTCACAAAGAAAATTGTTTTACACTGTAGATTTAGGATCTGTCTTCAGTATAATGCAAAAATTGAAAAGAAATAGAAAAAGTGGGAGAGAGAGAGCGAGAGAGTGCACACAACAGAGAGAGCATGCAAAATACTGGATAAGTAACCATGGTGATTCTTGATCTCACATACAGGACACACTATCTACGTTGTATGCAACCTTATTCTATGAAGTAAGACTCCCCTGACTTCAGCATCAGTATTAAGATACGTCATGGTTCTTGCAGAATCAGGCTGTCAGGACCAAACCTACAAAATTAATTATATATATAAGAAAATGAGAGTTAAGCATGTAAATATTTTTGTGAATTTGAGTCTCAGTGAACAAAACCAACCAACAACAACAAAAAACCCCAAAGCACAAAACCACACACAAACAAGTACTGTGGTCCAAATCCACAAAAGAGCCAAACCCCAGAGAGGGGCTGCATGTAATTTAACTGCCAGACAACTACAATCTGCAGACGAATTGCCAGTATTTTCTGCCCAATCTTGACAAATCACTCCTTACTCCTCATAAACAATCAGGGCAGGAGATCTCTTCTTATTCTACTGTAGGCCTAACAAGGATCCTGCCTAAGTAACTCTCTAGTTAAGTCTCCAAATGGTCCGGTCCAATAGGATGTTCAGAGTGTGACTAACATAGCCACAGGATGGTCACTGTACTTTGTGATGGAGCTCAAGAGACCCTTCTCTCCTTTCATTTTAAGGGAAAACACAAGATGGTGCTAGAGGTGGTAATGCTCTTTTTTACACAGTATTTCAGCCATTAGAGCACTGTCCAGATGTTGTAAAACTAGTCATTGCTTGTTTGAGGAGGTTTACACTCTAATAGCCCAGATGAAATGTCTATAATCCACTAGTAATATGCTAGCTAGCATTACAACTGTCTTGAATTTAAATCACCTTATTTTGTAAACACATCATGATTCAGCAAAATGGATCACATTTGCATAGCCATGGGAAACCCCTAACTTGGGAGAAGGCAGATCAGGTCCTGAACCTTACGTGAGAGTTTACCCACCGACTATAAGTGGAATTGAGAGTTAGACCTACACAAATTAACCAGCTGGAAAACAGTTCTTATACACAGACATCATCTTGTAAGTTCTGCTGAATGTTAACAGGAACAGGACAGGACAGAGCTGGCTTCCAGGACTTGACTTAGCTGTTGTATATGGTAGCTCAACTAGCCCACAAAGTTAAAAAACTCAATTAAAACAAAAGTCCAGGTTCTTGGGTTAACTCTTGCTTTTGCCAAGCAGCTATGCATCTGTAAGAAAAATGCATAATTAACATTGTCCAACTATCCTGATCTAACTGAGCTCCACAAGAGCTCCTAACAGAACTGCACTTGCAGACTGTTTTGGAGTTTGGACTTCAAAATACCATTGTGAATCCTGTATTGTGTTTTCCATTAACATCTGTCCATCTCTCTGCCCAGAAACAGTCTGATTACCTCTTTTCCCAACTACCCACCTTCATGCAGCCCTCAGAACTATATAGTTTTTTCCATAACCATATTCATCCCTCCTGGAGCTGCACAGAAGCTGCAGTTTGAGCCCTCAAGCTGCTTCTCTTGGTAGAATTGAGCAAAGAGAGAGAAGACAGAAAGGAGAAACCAGCTTAGAGCTGAAGAAGGTAGCAGCCATCCTGAGTTGCCAGATTTCTTCTGTTCTCTCCTTCCTTTTTTTAGCAAACGGATTCAATTACTGCCTCCTTAGGGGGAGTATACAAGGCTTGACATAGCTGCTACACTCAAGGAAGTAGCAGCCAAAATTACTCCTTTGATTAGTTAAGGATAAAGCATGTATACCTGTCCCAGGGCTGAAATCTCAGGTTTCTCACAGCTTACTCCAACCTCAGCTAAAATGAGAGTAATGAGAAGAATTTGAGACTCAGCAAAACAAGTCCTAGTAGTTGAAATGACATTGCTCAGGTACAGTTGTTATCATTCAAGATAAGATCTCCCATAATCAGCTGCTTCTATAACCATTTTGATTTATCTCTACTAACTGTGTACCAGCAGTAATGTACATCTCTCTGCTTATTTTCTGGTCTTTTTTTGCCACAAAGCAACCTTGCTGTGATGACATAGTCACTATATTTAGTTCCTGCTCTATACTAAAGTACAATGCTCAGCTCCAAGTCTTCCCCCCTCTCTCATTGTGCAGTTTATATATAAAACTTAAAATACAGTTTCTTGCCAAAAGGCAGGAGGTGGTGATATTTCTGTAGCTATAGAAAGTAGTTACCAAGTACTCAAAATTGCACTATATAAAAAAAAGATACATATTGCTATTGCACAGTGAACTTTATGACTGTCATCTTATTTTTACTAGTCAAAATACATTTTTAGCTATGGTTCCTTGACAAAAAAAATGTATATTACTAATGCTAAGGGTGTGACATGAAGTGACAGAAGCCAGGAAAATACAAAGTTAAGGCTGACACTGTATCCTTTACTCACACCGCTGGGTTAAGACAATGGCTGTCTACACTCTGGAATTCCCGGGGTTTGTTAAGTATGTGGCATAACATTCACACTAATTTAAAAAGCCCTCTCTCCTTCTTTCCTTAAAAAGGACATTTAAAAATGTTTTTCTTGATATAATTTGTAAAACATTAAAGGAATATAAGAACAAGTGATAGATACTGTTGTAAAATTCAGATATACTTTTAGATGCACATTGCACCATGTTAATGATATACTAGATGCTATTCTGCACTGCAGAAAATCCAGGCTTCAAGTTTCTTCCCAGTTCCTTACTTCTTTGCAGCATACAACAAATGGGACGTACCACCCTCAACTTGTATCATTTTACACATTTGGAGAGGCTCCTCCAAGACTTAATAATAAATTTTTTTAAAAATCCTTTTGCATGACAGCATCTCTCATGCAAAGGGATGTACATCCATCATTGGAAAGGTGAACGGTGATACTTTAGCCTCTGAAAAGAACGGAGTTGTGACACAGAGCTCCACAGGATGTCCATGTAACCTACTGTCAGCAAAGACCTTCCAAGACCTCGCAGAGAGCCTGAGATGGGCTGGCCCTGGAAGACCAAGGAAGACTCAAGTTCAATTCACTACTCTTCTCAGAGGTTTTGTGATACCTTAAGAAAAAAGCTGGTTTCTACATCCAAGGACCTCCCCCGAAATGATATGGAAAGGTAGAGCGCTGCAAGTGTAGGTATAAATAACGAGGTGCCCAGACAAGGCAGTGTGGGGAACCAGATAGTAACCAAAATATCTAGAATAATATGCCTAGCTGTGGAAAAGAACTATACAGTTTTATACTCCACTGTATCAAAAATCTTATGATAATTTATACAACCCTCTTATCCAAGGTGTTTAAGTACTTCTTAAAGTACTTATTTATCATCAAAATACTATCAGTATGAGACTAGATATCAGTGGAGAATAAACAGATGAAGCAAGTTGTCCATGGCTATTAAGATGTCTGTGGCAGAACAAAAGAAACTGAAACAATTTCTGCATCCTTTGGCCTTCTCACCTGAGGACTGCAGCTGCTAATAATATAAGAACATAAAAAAGAAAGAATTCAGAACTTTTATGAAGGTCTTTGATTATATTACAAATCTGATTAAAAAAATCAATCTATTACAAGAATCACCTAACAAAATCACAAACAGACAGGGAGCTGATGGAATCAAAATTTTCTGATGTATTGTAATCATTCCTTTCACAAGAAATCCAGTAAACACAGCAAGTATTTATTATCTCTGTATAATACACATAACAGACCATAAGTTCAGAATCCATCAATGTATTTCACTGCATTAATATTTCTCAGCTTTTACACAATATCCCTTTAAAATGGCTTTGTCTGACTCTTTATTTTAGTGGTATGATGTGACAGATCTTAAGGAATCTGTTCCAACCCAGTAACTCCTACTTTCACTCCCACCCAAACATACAATCTGTGTGTTACAGGTACTTTTCATTTTGTAACTTCTCTTTTTCATTTATCTTTAATAGGCTGAATTTACTCAGCAAGTTCCTGAAAGCAAGCAAAAAAAGATGTTGCTTATTCTGTTTTAAATCAAATACATTTTAACTTCACTCACTGCTACAAATCCATTCAGGATTTACACCGACTTGACAATTTCCTTCATTCACTTTTGTATGCTACCAATCCCCTCTTACATTTCTCTTGCATACACAGGGTATGCTTTTTCCATAAATGGAGTCAAATATATTTGACTGAAAAAACACACAAAAGGACATTAATTTCTGGAAGAATTTCAGCTTTAAAATGTTACAAGATATATACAAAACTAAAATGAGACCTCAGCCCATTACCACATGCATATCACAGGGGAAAAACATCAAGATTACAAATTCAGTTTCTGTCAATTGTTTTAATTTCCCTCCACTCTCAAGTACCACAAGATGTTCCATATATTGTGCAGTTAGCAATCTGCATACCTGTTTTAAAAGAGGGTATCCAAATTTCCCTCTAACCCATATTTGCTCCCCACCCATTTGAAGCTTCTAATTGACTTGCACTGTTACCAGCACACACAAGAAAAAAATCACACTTACCTGTTAGCCCTGACAGGCACCAGAGAGGCTGAAATGCAAAGCTTTGACGAGAGAAGTGTCAGAGATGTTCAAGCGGAGGAAATAGGAGGCATTAGAGCACAGTAGCTGTTAGAACAGACAGAGCTCTCAGAAGGATTTGCTCCCTTAAACTGTAAAATAGCATTTTTTGCACACGGATAGATATGTTTTCCACATGCATAAATCAATGAAATTCCACTACATACATGTTTCTAACTCAAGAGATGCCATCATACGCTATCAAATCCACCAGCCATTCAATCATGATGTAACAGACTAATATACTTAATTGATTTCTATTACATGTAATTTTGAAATAGAGAATGATGAGAATGCTTAACAAGCATGTTGCTAACCACAAAAAGAGCAGTGATGATCTTAATCACTTCATACAGCAAACATAAATCCTAGAAGTGGCCAAATATTTCAAGAGCTCCTCACACAGCTGTACCACCTCCCATTACATTCAAAAGTATTTTACTGACAGTACTAGATTAAGCTCATGGATCTGCAAGGTTAGATTAGGAAAACAGTGCCATGTTATAACTAGCACATTTCCACAACACACAGAAGGCTTGCATCAGCCTGATAAAAAGTTCTCATTAGGCTATTGCATAGAAAGTTATCCTTCCTAATAATCTTCTAAATTGAAAAAGCCTATCATCAATGCTAAACATGACCTTTGAAGTTAAGGTTGCCAGTCAGATATTATTTCCCTGGTATAATTATTTTGATACACATATAATTAATTAATTATTTTAAAAAATATCAAGAGACCTATCCTTGCTACATCACAACTTATTTCAGTTCCAGATAAAAGGAAGAGGAAACACCCTTATAAATCCTTAGTCTAGAACTTTGATGATTTCAGTTAAATTCCATCCACTAGTACTTATGTACAGTTTATTGCAAACAGGAATCTAAGATGGAGTAATGTACATAAAGTTGTAAATGGAACATGCATGGCATCCTATGATCTAAAAACCAGTCCTGGTTTTTGTCTATGAAGGCTTTCAGTCACAGAAACCTAGAGAAAGGACTTAACCACAGCCCATGCTTGCCCTTTACTTCAGCAGATACTCTTTGTCTCAGAGTGTCAAATACATATTTTATATAATTAGCTGAAACTAAGTGAATGCACTTGTTAAAAGAATTCAGCCATAGCTCTCCCAAGCAATAATGCAATGTTTTAGCACTGAGTGCACCATCTTTTAAACAGAAGAGTTACCGCTTTCTTATGAATGGTTAAGGAGTTTGCTGGCCTGAGAGGCTGCTGGAGCTCCAGCGAACCACTGCCACACTGACAGACTTTACCTGCTGCCTTTTCAAGTGACTGCTTCCTGTCACACACTGCTAAGAAACTATGGCTACAAGTAACTTACATCACATAAAACTCATGATGTTTTGACTAGAAACGGATATTGCAGTCTCCTTGTGACAGCAATGGATGGACACCGATAAAGCAACAGCACTTGGGATCTTTCAGGACATATCTTGCTCCCACCCAAAATTAAACACTGCTCAACTCAGGACAAATGATCTAAAACACTTTCAAAGTAAGAAGTGACAGTATTTGAAGATGGTTGTTCATAATACTTCAGAGACTGGACCCTGGAATGCTCAGAAGACAGCATGGGCAGAGGTGCCGTCGTGGCTTGTTTGCACATCAGAGCACGGGGAATGAGTCTGCTCTGCCTGGTAGCCCTGTGAGTGAAATTATCACTGGAAAATTGAGGAATAAATGACTAACAAACACAGCATGGAGTGCTCTGGTGCTGGCTGCTCTAAACATTCCACCTGTACAGAGACCGACTGCAAAAAAACTATTTTACAGTAATTTTTTTTTTTTAAGTAAAACAGAAGGGATGTCCTGTATTTCATATCAGAAATACCGCATTAAGGGCTATAAGGACTTGATGCTGAAAAGGACATCCCTCAGTATTAACATTATGACAATGAACATACAACTTCCTCTCTCTGAATCAGTTAGAAGAGATCACAGTGGAGGTGTTTCAGGTAAAAAGCAGTCCAGCTGTATGAAAGCAAGGAGTCTTGCAGCAAAGAGTACTTTTACATTTGAACCCTATTACAGATCAAGTTTTTTCACAGAGTGGTTACTAGAATCCTTTTTCCTGTGGTTATGCCCTTACCTGCCAGCTTTCTAAAGTCCGAAGACAAATGAGAGGAGAGAACCAACCCATTTCATGCCACTTTTGCTATGCTGTTACAAATACACTCTCTAAAGAAGCTGAAGCAACAAGTATACCAGTGAGTGCCTCCCAGGTCTGCTTTATTAACCAGGAAAATAAAGAGACTACAACTTGTAGTTCCAGTTGTGTCACAGATTTTAGGATAATAAAATAATAAAATAATAAAAAAAATAACAGCTCAATAATAAATGATCAATTTTTTTTAAAAGTCTTCTTTATCAAACAAGGTTACAAGAGCCACATTGGATCTTTTTTTTTTTTTTTAAATTGGATGAGGAGAGGAAGACAAAATATTAAACCAGACACTGATACTGTGGGTGATGGCCACATTATGAGCACTTATGCTCTACAATGAGTTCCTACACAATATCCTTCGAAGGTTTTCTTCCATTCAGATCAAAAGGATAAACCTGGCAGAAAGTATTTTAAAGCAGTACTATCCAGACATCACAACTTTACTGGATAGCAGTGTATCCTACAAGAAACTTGCAAATATAAAGATATTTTTGAAGACTAGATTGATGAAAACTTTTAATCTTAAGTCTTGAACAGTCTTAGTCACTGGATGGGTGACAATGGGTTACACATAGTAATTTATTGGACTATTTTATTTTCTTACAGAGCTTTATATGTTAAGATCAGAAATACTCTATAAGAACACCTCTTTCTGTATCATCTTTTACATAATGCAAAGTGTTTGCTATCCACTGTCAAATCTGACTAAATAACAAAATGAAAAGTCCAAGCAGGTGAAAGAATCTTCTGAAATATTTTGCAGGTGTTCTATGAGTCCACAAGGAATGAGCTTTTAAAAAAAACAAACCTCAATAACCCAGAAAAACCACACAACAAAAAAACACATAAAAACCTCAAAACACACTTTATCACATAGTTCACGCTGAACAGCAAATTTTAACTGCATTGTAGGCCTGACTACACCAAATTCACAGTGTATCAGGAAGGCCACTAGTACAAGAGTGACCACAGTAATACTCTATACCAGTTCTTTAATGCATTGATGCTACAGTCCCACTCCTAACTGACAACCACCATGCTCATTGAAAGCCTGAGCTGAAATTTGAAGAACTTTGGAAACATCCCGAGATGTCTGGGGATGGACTTCATGGAACACATGAGAACACACTTAATGTTACTCTACTTTTCAAAAGATCAACAATGCCACAAGACTCCCAGTCTCACAACCTGGCATCACCTAAACATTAGTCCCAGGAAAGATTGAAATAGGATTGTCCTGTTTCAATTATGTCCAAATATACCCTGTTTTGCTCATCAGCACCTGAGTGCCAAGCCTCACTTTATTAGTGTTTCAGCTCATATTTCTTTTAAGGAGATCACACTGAATGGTAACAATACAGTAAGAAAAAAATCAATCATTATTAGGGTAGTGTGAACATAGACATCACTTTCAACTGAATACAGCTATCAGCCCTTGGCCAGCAAATCTAAATGGTGGTTAGGACCTTGAGGAGAAAGCCTCGGCCCAGGGCCATCTAAGTGTTAATGCTCTTGCCTTATCTCAACACCACCCACCACTCTCTGAATTTCTCTTATCTTTTCTTTAACAGTCTATAGACACTTCAATTCCCATACCTTTCTGTAGTCTTTTTCTACTTTTATCTTCCTTTAAGAGACTCCTTCCAGTTGTGAGACTGCCTAGCTCTGCATATTTTTTTATGATCTTTAAAAGAATCCAGCTACACCATAAGCTGCTACATATATTCACTAACGCAGAGTACGCTTTCAGCGTTCAGTGACTGAAAAGTTTAGCTGGAAAGAAAAACGTTTCTTGAAGGCAATGCAGAACCCTAGAGGGCACAGGAGACTCAGGAATTACCATCCTTTGTCCCCAATTCTTGCTGTTTAAGACATTTAAAGAAAAAGTCCCTGAAACTCAGTCTGATCAAACACCCAAGCCATCTGATTAAACACCCTAATATTGGACACTAGAATTAGCTACTTATATTCAGCAGTCACTTCAACAGATATAACAGCTCACCCACTGCGTTGCTAACCTGTCATAGCGTGCATTTTCTTGTTCAGTTTATGCTTCACTAGATTGTGTCCTCTAAGAGAGGAAGTACTTTTTAACTTATTTGATGTAACTTCAGTTCCCTGTTTTATTGTTTCATTACTGTAAACTCTCAAAGATTTGAATCAGGCTATAATAATTATGCATACAATTTAAGTACATAATTACACACATTTTCAAAAAAAGTAGTAGTCATTTGTTGCTATGAGACTCTCCTGCAACAAAGCCTTCTCAGCAGATGATTGAAATGATTGAGGACATTTATTTTTAAAAAATACTGCAAGTTACTCATTATACTAATTCATCATACTCTACCTCAAAATGTGCTTGAGCTTGAAATGTTCAAGCACAGGACTCAGCAACTTGAAATCAGGTACAGTTGGAGGTACTCCTGTGAGATCCAACCCATGTTTAAGAACCTTAGATTGGTTTACCAACGTGCTGCCACAAATGGGGTACTGTCACCAAGTAAAACTCAATCTAAGGAAAAGTTTAGAGCACATCCATAACTAAACAAATAGTAGGGAACAAAGTCAGGACACCATTTAATACTCTCATTCCAATTCAAGTTATTTGTTCTACTTACAAGATCATATTCTTTAAAAACAGTAGAATTCGTAAGAGGGAAAACACCGCACAGAGAAAAATTTATGTTCTTCACATGTTCCACATAATTGTTAATATTTATTTATATTTTGACAGGTCCCAAAATTTTCAAGCAAACTGGTGCTGCACTGTGCTAGGAACAGCACACTGTAAGACAACTAGCCATGATACCAGGATAAGACCATGAGAGACACTATCTTGCTTTGTTATTGTTTTATTTGTTAAACAAACAAAGCCTATTAGGTTTAGCAGAGTCTTTAATGAAGACTATATCTCAAAGTTTAAGATGGTATAAAGGAGTAAGGATACAAACCTAAACAAAGAAAGGTTAATTTTTATTTTTAAAAGGGGGAAGGGGAAGGAAATAATCATTTAACCAAACTAAATGTCATAAGATACTGATATCCAAGCCTGTGAAAGCACAGATTTTCATGTTATCTAAATCACAAAATCTAAAGTCAACTACTTGAGTCTTTGTTTCCATACTTGGCACTAGAAAAGATTTCATTAATGCACGGTATACTGCATTTCTCAGGGCGGAAAGACTGATGTTCTGCTAAAAACATCAAAGAGGCAAAGCTATTAATTTCACTAATTTCTTCTTCAATTCTAAACATATGAAAAATGGTAGACAACCACAAAATATGCAGCAGTGAGAGCTCCAGAAAAAGTTTTTTGGAAATTTTCCATGCTTGCTGTTTTATAAGTCAGTCATTAGGAGGCAGCAAATGGCTCAAAACCATGTGAGAAAACAAATCCTGTAGGAAATTGAAAATGAATAGGATAGTAAGAACTAGGAATGGGAAATTAATTCAGATACAAAAGTGACTTCTTGACATTCTCCAATTCCATCTGATGTCAGGTTACATCAAAGAAAATACTTTGAAAGTTATTTGTTAAATAATTTGTAATCTCATTAATGAAAGCCATGCTCAAACTTTATATACGTCGGATTTTTAGTAACGTCAAGAAGTAAAAGACTTATCATAGCCTGTTTCCCTCTAGTATGTTTTCTGAGTTGATATCACAACATTGTGCCTACATATGCATAAAGAACACAAACAAATCATGTCTCATACCATTTCTTCTAAAACAGTTTATAACTGAAAGTTCACAGTTCTAAGTTATTTCCATGGTTTCTCTTTTCAAAGTATAATGAAAAAGCCAATGTGGTTTTACTAGTGCCTCTTGAACAACAAAATAAGATCTTAGCCAGTAACATTCATCTCTCTCTACCTACCAGAATACAGCATAAGCCAAGAGAATCTTTCTTAAAAAATAAAAATAAACCTCAGAATTTCTACTATAAATGCCTACATTTTTGTAAAATTGCCAGTAGTATTTTATATTGTGCAATCAGGAAGCTGTTTTAAAAATGCATTTATATCCTGAATCAAAACACAAGTGGAAAAGGAGAAACATTTTGCATTCCAAGCAAGTCCGTAAAAATGAAATTATTCAAATAAGGAATAGGTTTGCTCACATCTTTGAATATGACACATAAATTAGTGTTTATTTCACAAGCTATATTATTTTCAACACAGAACAATGCACTCATCTGTATCTGACTAAACAGTTCTGGTAAGTAACAGATAAGAAGAGTTAAACCACATCAATATTTCATGTTAATAGATCCATGCAGCTGCACGACATTCTTACAACACAGAATTTGCAACATTTTCTGCTTTTCCTCATTAATCAATAAATACGAATAGCAAAAACAAAAGCATAAACTTACTGTTTGTGAGGTGTCCACACTGTCCTTTGGTCCAAGTCAACGGGAAATAATTACCACCAGGAAATCTGGTAAGCAGAAATACAATAAAAATAAACATTAGCATGCCAAAAAGAATAAATTCAGTTTTCCTGCAAGTATTTTTCCCCATAATACTTCACAGGCAAGGTTAAAAAAAAAAGAAAAAGAAACAAAAAAGCAAAGTTGAAAAAATATAGATACACATTTAAAACATAGTCCAGCAGTGTTCAAGGATCCTTGCCTCTCAAACTTTAAAGCAGCACAGACAAATGTTGAGACGCCTATAATAGAACAAAAATCCAAGTTCTCAATCACTAGTTACGCAGTATGTGTCAGTAAGGAAGACAATTTCCAAAATAATGATTAATGTATTATCCAGATTTTTCCTCTCTCTCTTTCCCCCTTCCCATTCAGGTTTTTCTTCTTATAAAATGCACATAGGTTTTTTCTTCCCTGTACCCTGACTCAGGCCTGGCTTTGAAATGCATTTCAATCTCTCAACACAGACTGCTTTCACTGCATTTAGAGTCCCACCAAGGCCCAGCTTTAAAAGCTACTGATTCTTTTTTTCTTTAGCCTTCCTCACAAAGGAAGGGTATTTTGTAAATTACCAGCTCGTTCAGATCAACAAAAGGTACTTTCATAGAAAGCCCCATTTGATTTTGCTCAAATTTGATTACAAGGATGGAGAAAAGGAAAGGAAGTCAAAAAGAAAAACCCCAGATGGCTTTTTCATTCATCTCAGTGAATGAGCTTTATCTGTGCCTTTTGAAACTGTAGCAGTGGAAAAGCATTTCTGTTGGCTTAAAAAACTTGACAAAAATTATTGGTTTGCCATTTCTCATGTAACTGCCATTGGGAACTGGATGAAAAGACTTTTTCATGGGATCGCCTGCTTGGATCAAAATAATGGAGATTAGGTATTTCATTATAAATTACAGTGGGAGATAGAGCAGGCTGTCATATTAATAGCAACCTGCTCATGGCCTTCAATGGTAGCTATTCTCCTAGACAAAGGACCAAGGGGGTTGTCTATTGAACTTGTACTTTAGGCCTGATCAATTTTCTATCATCAAGGCAAAAGGTGAGGTGACTAACAAAAGAATTCACACATGACTGACCTCATAAGCCTATAGATAAAACAGCTTAAAGAAACAAAACACATCCTAAAATTATGGGTGATAAACTGTATAAAGGAAAAAGAAGAAGAGAAATGATAGAAAAAGGGAAAGAAAGAGCATGTGGTCTATAATTCTCCCTCCCTTCTTAGGTGAATGGACATATTAAAAGCTACTTGTTTTCAGCTGCACATAATTGCAGCCTTTGCTTTGCCATGTTCTGCCTTAAATCCTTCCGTGTACTTTTTCTTCCAACACTGCTCCAGTAATTTCATTCACGAGTAACACAGCACTGAGTTTAATACAGAACTTCCAGGAGCTGTAGCTACACACAAGTAGCTACAAGTGCACAAAAGTACAGAAAGGATAACACATAACATTATAGGCAGAAAGGTGTCACACACACATTATGTTTATAATCAAATCACAGGAATAGCCAGGATCCTTTGGGTTGGTGTGCTTTTATATAAAACCTTGCTAATTAAGTGAAAGTTGTTATATAACTCCATTGTCCAAGAACATCCTCCAGAGGTCCAAAGTCTTGACACCTTTTTCTTTCACTATGATGGCATGTAATTTTAGTGTGCAAAACAGCATATAAAATGCCAATAATATATTTGAGGACCCTTACAAGCACATTATCTGCATTTCTTCTTCTGCTTCCTAGGAGATGAAGACCCTTCTACAGCATTAGCATTTGACTTTGCCATCAGCTAGAGGTACAGAGAGCTGAATCTTAATTCTCCTGAAGCCAAAAATTCACAGCAAAATGTTCACTGATTTCTGTCAAGATTAAGATTTCCTCCAGTTTGCTGTACAGATAGAAACTCAGTTACCCAGAACACTTTTATACAAAGAACTACTGTTCCTGACACATCTAAACCCTGTCAAAGTTTCCCATAAGATGTTAAAGTGTTCATATCCCCTCCCATTACATTTGCATAACTAAGACAAAATTGTAGAAGCATGCAAATAATTTGTATTTGAAGGCCAAAACACCAGCTAAAGCAGCCAAGTATTCCCCTTACGTACAGTTAACTGCAGCTCAAGTGTAAGTGGCACCCAGCAGTCTGCTCTCATCACACCAGGGGAAAGTATAGCAGTCTAGAATTTGGTTTCAAGTCCAGCTACACAACCACCAAGAAGTCAGTATGTGCCAAGTTTTCTGAGATATTTAGGAATCTTTTATTTCAGCCCTACCAGTGCAGTGACACTGCAGTTTCAAAAACGAAGTTAGCCACTGATTTATGGCGCTTTGCCACAGATCACAGATCCACCTGCCTGCATAATAATACTTATGTAAAGACACTGAAACAGCAGCATTATGCGTTAAGCTTTGGCTGACAACGGGAAAAACTGAGAATCACTGCCAGAGCACATACCTCCAAGTAGCTCAAGTACGTGCCATTGTATTTGAAATTAGTAAAAGCCCTAGTAGTAATGGTATTTTTCCATAATCCCAGAGATGCACTGATGACTACTAAATGATCAGCAATTAATCCCAACTCTACATCCCCTATGAGGGGCTCTACTGAGTAGTTAACGGAAAAAAAGAGCTCTTATAATCATTGTAGATAGCTCTCTGAAAGTATCAGCTTTGTGTTCAATAGCAGCGAGAAAGACAAATTGAATAATAAGAGCTATTTGAAGAAAAAAATAATAGCCCAAGCAGAAAATACATTTTGTTGGAGATTCAATATAGCTTGAGTACCCCATATTAAAAGTCAGAAGCAAGGCAACAGACCAAAAAAGACAGGCGCAACCACACACTTCAGAAGAAATAATTCAGCAAGCACTGACTGCCACTAAGACAGAGACAGATGACCCACTGAACACATCTTATATGGGACACATGTAAATAGCATTCTTGTAATGCACACCAGAGAACTAATCAAAAGCCAATGACAGGCCATTTGTTCTGTTTTGATTTGCTTTTTTAAGCAGGACTCCACTCACACCCCACATTATAATGTGGTAAGCCTTAATAGTAAAGGCACATACCTCTACATTTGACTTCCTGTCCTCGCAGACCTGCCTCTAAAGGGGCATCATTACATGTGGCCACACCACTGCTGCTTACATTGCTCTCAGAAGCAGAAAGGAACAGGAACCCGACCCCAATTCCAGCTCGGTTGCTCAAACAGCAGTACTGTATCCAAAAGTACATGCTGCATTTCCCAGTCTTCTCAATAACAATAAAATACTGTTGCCCAATCAGTTACTCTTTATCCTAAAGGGCTATATTTGCATAACAAGTTTCAATCCTGCCGAATACCTACTTCTGGGTAAAAGCTCCAGTAACTGGCACAAGGAGACAGAATTAATAGTGTTTGAGATGACTTGTAGACTGCAAAACATTGTTGATACAAGGGCTTAATTTTGGCTTAATTTTTTATAATTGTCAAATAGTAAGCCCCAGTAATAACCAGAATTTATATCCTCTAAAGCAGTTTTCATGAGAATTTGTGAATAGCTATTTCACCTTGGAATGATAACTTGTTAATCTAAATTAAATTTCTGAGGTAAATTAACAAAGCTCTTTCTAAGCTTAACTTCTGCATTCTTGCATCTCCTGCAAGCACTCAGTTTGGACATACCAATTCCAGGGTAATGGAGTCATCGCCAAAGCTAGTATGAATAATTTCAATAAGAAATGTCCACCTAGATAATGCAATTATAAAGTGCATGTCAAAACAGTGGGCAAAGCCAATCAAAACCTTGAGAATACTCCCCTTGTAGAAAAACCATATAAGCTGTTTCCATTGGCTTTTGATGACTTTTGTCCAAGATGCATTTGATTTGTTAGAATCATAGAAACAAAGAATGGTTTGGGTTGGAAGAGACCTTAAAGATCATCCAGTTCAACTCCCCTGCCATGGGGGCAGAGAAACCACCCACCTGCCCAAAGACCTGTCCAACCTGGCCTTGAACACTTCCAGAGAGGGGGCATCAACAGCTTCCCTGGGCAACCTGTGCCAGTGTCTCACCACCCTCACAGTAAAGAATTTCTTCCTAATACCTAGTCTAAATCTACCCTCTTCCTGTTTAAAACCATTCCCCCTTGTTCTATTGCTACCTGCCCTTGTAAAAAGTCCCTCCCCAGCTTTCCTGTAGGACCCCTTCAGGAACTGGAAGGCCGCAGTAAGGTCCCCCTGGAGCCTTCTCTTCTCCAGGCTGACCAGCCCTAGCTTTCTCAGCTGGTCCCCATAGGGGAGGTGCTCCAGCCCTCTGATCATCTTTGTGGCCCTCCTCTGGACCTGCTCCAACAGCTCAAAGTCCTTCTCATCTTGGGGGCCCCAGAACTGGTTGCAGTACTCCAGGGGGGGTCTCATGAGAGCAGAGTAGAGGGGCAGAATCACCTCCCTTGCCCTGCTAGTCACACTTCTTTTGATGCAGCCCAGGATGTGGTTGGCCTTCTGGGCTGCAGATGCACACTGCCGGCTCATGTTGATTTTTTCCATTGACCGACACCCCCAAGGCTGTCTCCACCCAGCCTGTATTTGTGCTTGGGATTGCCCCTACCCAGGTGCAGGACCTTGCACTTGGCCTTGTTGAACTTCATGAGGTTGGTATGGGCCCACCTCTCCAGCCTGTCCAGGTCTCTCTGGATGGATCCCTTGCTTCCAGGGTGTCAACTGCACCACCCAGCTTGGTGTCATCTGCAAACTTGCTGAGGGTGCACTCGATCCCACTGTCCATGTTGCTGACAAAGATGTTGAACAGTACCAGTCCCAGCATCAATCCCTGGAGAACACCATTCATCACTGGTCTCCATTTGGACATTGAGCCATTGACTGCAACTCTCTGAATGTGACCATCCAGCCAATTCCTTATCCAGCCAGTGGTTGTTCTTAACTTCCACATCACAAACTGTTTGTCGCATTTTACTCCAATTCCCAATCACCACATGAGAGATCTGCAGCATAAACAAGGTCTGTTACCCTCCATGTCTATCAACTTCCTTATTTGGCACAGACACTTTGAATGGCATAACAGCTAACTGCTTTTCCTTGTCCCATTAGTTCTTGGTGAACTAATTGGACTTAAAAGGTTCTTTTTGATTTTGAAAGTGTATAAAGTTGGTTTTTTAAAATTTATTTTCAGATATATTTTATGAATAATTTTTGCAAATAGTTCTTACAGTGCACTTTGAAGAAGTGCAACCAACATTGTAGCACGATGTCTTGTGATCAGCCGTATTGGCTGAATGAAATGTCTTGTTCTCTGAAGAGGCCCATCTTATCAAAGAACTAGACCACACACATGCTTATATGTCTCTCTGAACTGGGACCTGCATGAGTAACATTCAGAAATGCCTATTTGCACTATCTCCATTTAGAAATCTGTTTTCCATTAAAATTCGACATGCATTCACAAAAAAAATGAAAACTGTCTACCAATAGGGGAACATAGATTTAGATGACACTTTTTACAGTGAAGACAGTAATACTAATAATTCCTTGTTCACTTTATGAACACAGTGATGCATAAGATATGCAGTAAAACTATTCCTCATGTTTCCTCAAGTTATCCTGCAGTAACTAGATAAATGATGCTACGTTCCTGTATAGCGCACTCAAAGTCTTTTTAGACATATTCAGATATAATTGTTTTATTTTCTAAAAAGAAAATTATAGTTTCCTACCTAGAAGAAGGTTCATTATCGGCTTTAATTGTTCCAGGCATGAAGAGAGCTAATATGCGTAAAGTCTGTCACATATCATTAACATCTTAAATTCCTGTGGCTGCTAAACCCAAGCAGTATTAATAGCATTTGAGCAAGCAATGCTATAGGTCAGAGAAAGTGAAAACATAAGCTTTCTTGTTTTATGGCTTCTAACCACAAAACTATAAATGTCTGCTAAATAATTTCAGGTAAAGCAGATAAATTAATGACATAAGACAACCAGAGAGTGCTCTGCCAGTAACTCACTCCCATTTGTACTGTAAAAGTTCTGTTTAAGTGATTTGGTTCATTCTGATTGCTGCACTATGGCATGCAAAATGAGTTGCTGGGAAGCCATTCCCAGAGCATGCACGATTTTAAATTCAGTGCACTCAGTTCACCACCACCTAAAAGAAGGCAGCATAAGTCAAGGAGCATAAGCATGGATTACTCTAGGCATGAACCCGTACTTCAGAAAGGGCTCCTCCTCCACACTCACTCCTGACTGAGCTCTTTTGTTCCTTTTAAGTTTTCCTTGTCTTACTGCCAGCTCTTTTCTCCTTCTTATATTCCATTCTAATGCTTCCACTTTCCTGACTAAATTTCTGAAACCCTTGCAAATAGGGAATATATGGTCCAGGAAATATATGGAATACCTGATGCAGATGCTTCCTGAAAGATATTCCATTCTAAAAGAGAGGTTTTAGTTCCTTATATCAAAGATTAAAAAAAACCAAACAAACAAAAAACTCCAAAAACAAAAACAAAACAAAAAAACCAACCCTACCCAATCTGGGTATTCAATAATTTCAAATTAAAGTGTCTTAAAAAAAGTAAAATTAAAGTTTCAAAATACAAAAAGGTGAATCTCAGATTTTGGAGAAAAAAATCCCAACATTTATGCTACTTAGAATATGTTGTATCAGTAACAACTTGTAAGGTAGTATCTGGCATTACAATGTAACAAGCCTTATAATATAGGAAATAATTGATGTCACATTTTAGGAACATTTTGGCACCATCACACAGGACTGCCTCCTGGCCTAAGAAACATCAGGGTAAACAA
This sequence comes from Mesitornis unicolor, assembly GCF_000695765.1. Classification (NCBI taxonomy): domain Eukaryota; kingdom Metazoa; phylum Chordata; class Aves; order Mesitornithiformes; family Mesitornithidae; genus Mesitornis; species Mesitornis unicolor. The sequence goes on from NW_010156273.1 coordinate 186,517, forward strand.
CAGGGTAAATAGCTATAGAAAAAGAGGATCCTACAGCTAACAGTGATTCACTGTCTAAAAGGAAGAAGACGTCAAATTAAGTTCTTGGTCAGCACTGAATCCAGTACTATTCTTTATTAGCATCATTACTCTTGATGACAGAAGAGAGACTGCTTCCATAACATCTGCATGTAGGTCTAAGCTGGGAAGGTCTGCAGGCACACCAGGGGTTACAGTGAGAGACCAAAAAGATCTTGGTAGAAATGGCCTGAAAAAAGATTAACTATGATTCAAGAAAATTTACATTATTTTTCCTCATAGAAATAACCAACTGCAGAAATGTACGTTGAGAACTGGTGTAACAGTTCTGCACTAAAGGATCTGGATCAGAAGCTAAACCTGCATCTACGGAGCTACTGCAAATAAAAGCAGGTATACTAGAAGCCTTATAGACAGAATAAAGCATGCCATGAATGTCACCTGAAATGATCATTTTACTTTACTTGCTTTTGATAAGACCTTAAATGGATGGTTTAGTTGTAGATACGGCCTGCAGGTTACAAATAACATAAGGTTAATCTGAAAGAGCAGCAGCCTAGAAAGCAATCTACAAGGAATGACTGAAGTATTGGACCTTATTCTAGAAAAGACTTTGTAAAAAAATCATTGCTTTAACACAACAAAAATATGCTCTTATAATTCAGAAATGGAAATTTGAGTTCCTTATTAAAAAAAACACAAAACCAAACAAAAAAAGCCAACAACAACCAAACCACCCCAGTAAACCCCCCAAAACAAAAAAAACCCCACAAAACTTTGCAAAGGCAAAGACAGATGTGCAAAGAAAACAGGCAATTCCTGGATAGCTTTGGAAACTGGTTAGAAAAACATCTGTCAGGAATGGTTTAGGTAGAACATATTCTGTATTTAAGACAGTTTAAGGTTTGCTCCAGACTTTTTTCCCCACTTATTCTTTTATCTTAAAAATAATAATAAACAAAAAGTAGCTGAATATATAATTTCATTAAATCCTGTTAAAACTCTTACATATATCAAGATCTAAAGTAACTTTTCCTCAGACTTTATACAGATCACTAAGCCAAATAGATTCAATTATGGCTCTGTCCCATTTAACCCTTCTCACAGGATCCCCTGTCCTGAAAGGAGTAGTAACAACTGTATACCTCTCTTCCTAAACTTTGCTCTTCCCTTTTCCCTTCTGAATCTTCAGGTGCATCAACCAAACATGAAACCTCATTGCAAGCACCTCTGATCTTGGGAAATGAGACTGAATCTGCTCATATATAAGACTACAGCATCGAGCCCAAAAAACTCATAGATTAAAAAAATAATCTGTGTAAATAGCCTGAAGTATATATTCCAACACAAGAAGAATCAATGCTCAGTAATGTTAATGCTTGGAAAGCTTCTTCAGTACTTGTTAAACACATGAAATGAAGATCTCTCTCTGTATAAGCTCTGGCCATGTCAACCTTAAATCAATAGTATGGTCTCATGGTGCTCTTTAGCTGGACTTGTATGTTCCAGTCTAACACAAGCAATTTCCATATTTTGACAACTCCACTTTCAATTACCAGGACAACATGAACACATAATTACATACATGCACTGAAAGCAAAACTAGAGGAGTAGAAAGCATCTGGAGAACTTGCTAAACAAAACAAAACAAAACAAACAAAAACCAAAAGCACCTGACTGAAATGTATTGCTTTTAAATGTATTTTTACAGGGAAACATAATTGTTAGCAAAATAGTGAATTAAATTTATTTGAATTAATCAAAACATGAATTAAACAATATGATTACCTCAAACTTCATTTTGTTACATTTTGAGCTCTCCTAGTAGAATTGAACAAAATCCAGTTTTCTGCGTAGTTCAGATTTTGAATGAGACCTCATATAATCATAAATACTTGTCAGGTTGTTAGGGACTGCTTTGTGTTAGAGGTTTCACCTGGGAATTTATTATTAACAAAACAAACTAGTTGATGAGAATACTTACACAATAACAATTATAAGGTCATAGAATCACAGAATATTAGGTGTTTAAAATCTCCTTTTTTGGTAAATATAGCTTTCCTGTATTGGAATAACAAGCTTAAATAATTGTGTTTCCTATTTAAAGATTTATTTTTAAGAAATACTTTTAAAAAAAAGTTCCAATTTTTAATTAAATGTCTTAGCCTAGTCATTTCTGTCCCCAGTACCGTATTTCAACGCAGTTGTGAATAATTCTAATTTCAGTCTTTGTGCCCATTCATGGCTGATTTTTTATCCCTGTGGTGGTATCAACAAATACTTCACTTACTATAAGTAGCAGCTGTGGTAGCTTTTGAGGTAAGAAAAAAAAAAGGAAAAATAAAATGATGTTTTTAGACAAGAAGTGAAGTCATCAAACTCATTTAACTAGGACAGTAGCTACTAGTTGGTAGCTAACCTGGGCTTTAGTTTCAGCTATTGAGCAGAAGGCTGTTACCACACTTGTGAGAAATCAGTCCAGTTCATCAAGATATGACCATGCAGTTTCCCTCACTGACATCTAATTTTTTGGATGCAGGAAAAATTTATTTTTGGTGTAAAATATCAAAGTGAAATGGAGCCATGACTTCAGGACTATAGGACTGGTCACTGGCTATTTTTCCTAGAGAAAATATGCACCTTTTCCCAGGACATGAAACCTTTCATCATTACAAGCTCTGGCCTTATCAACACATGGAAACTGGTCACTGGTCCTAGAATTAGGACACCAGAAGCTCCTTATCAGTAATATGTATGGCTCACTGGTATTTGGAAGCAGCATTGATATTCCCATTTTCCCAGACTGTTGTTCTAAAGGAACTTGGGTAGATAAAAAAACTTAAACCAGAAATAGGAAATAGCACTCACCAAGCTGATTTCAAAGAGCAGCACTCATATTATTGAACTGATAAGACTATTCATAAGCCTTACTTGTCAAAACGAATAGAAAGGATGCCTTTGAATGTCCTTCAGAACAGGATACATAAAAGAAAATCTCACACAGGTATGAAAACATAAAACAAGCACTTCCACTGAGCAGGGGGGAGACAGGAGAATGTGAGTTCATTTAAATGAATGATCGTACTCTCCTGGGTCTTTTATGGGAGCAAGATTTTGTCTGAGAACCAAAGAGATAGAGTGAGCTAGGATAAGAAAGAGGAAAGTTATTTCTGATAGTAATGACTAAAAATAGGCTTCATCCAGTCTTGTTTAGTCACAGCAGAAGTCTTTCACGAAATGAGAGATAGTAAAAAGAGTAGCATTTCACTGACAGTGCCCCTATGGCAACGTACGTCATCATGGACTATTTAATCTACACTAAGCCTACACAACTTACAACAACACAGAAGGAGATCCTATGAAAGTTCTTTAAAGTGATCATTTCAAGTCTCCAAAACATTGAAAACAATGGCTTCACTACCAAGGTAGGGGGTATCTCAACACATAACCACAGAGCAGTGGAAGTGTCAGCTGTGCAGACTTTTGGGAACCAACTACACATTTTCCTTCATGTGGTAGCCAGGAAATGAGCTATTTCTGTCCTAATCTGACTGTATGAACCCAAATAACTCAATATTAATATGCCATATTCTCCAAATTAAGTAGGTAGGACCACTTGACCAGGGAAAATATTCAAACCACAAATGAGGTTGTTAAAGGACTAAGGGAAGCAAAAAAATCAAGAAAGGTTTCAAAATCCTAGAACAAGACCAGCAGTTTTGTAAAAAAAGAACCAAGATAACAGTCAAATGTCTTGAACAAAATAAACAAATTAGCATCCCAAAAGCTGTAATATTGTTCAAACCTTCCAATAAAGTCAGGTAGATCCATAATAATAAATAACAAAGTTTCAGTCTTAAGGCAACTTTTTCTGCCAGGATAAAGTAATTAGCATGCGTTTCTAAGATAATCAAGCTTTGGGGGTAAATTTTTGTCTATATATACTGGGTAACATCAACAAGGGTAGCTATTACCAAGGATTGCTTAGTTAAAAAAAAATTAGTTAAAGAGTGCCTTGCTTGGGAAATCCATTGAGAAAAGCACTTTAAAATGGTTCTGCAAATGTAGGTTTAAGAGTTTGCAAATCCCTTGAAAAGTTTTTAGATTGCCCAAGCAAACAACACCCAAAAAACCCAAACACACTCCTCCAAAAAAACACATAGGAGAAAATACAGATAAAGGCACAGTTCATTCTCTATAAAGACTGTGTTAATTATCTTTGAACAATTTCATGACATTAATGAATTCAAAAGTTTTGTAAGTGGAGACAGGAACAGTATTTTGAGGTCAGAATAATGAATTTAACTGGCTTCCTGATTTACCATGTCAAATTTTACACTCCCTGAGCACCTGAGGTAACATCTATTATTATCCCATAGGCTATAAAGCTTCAGTTGCTTCTATTATTACCTTTTTATGAGTAAGCTTTTGATCTCCAGTAGATTCATACATCATAAAAGAGACACAGATGTGTATTTTCATTGCATGAAGAATTCAAGGGTCAAGAATAGGCAAAGAAATGTTTGATCTGATGACCTTATAGACAACTTTGTTTAAAGTTTTTCAAGTACTTATAATAAAACTTTTACAAAGGGATTTGGAAGTCCCATGCACAGCTATAATTAAAGGCAAGGTGTTTCTATCTACAGCACGGAGACAGAGAAAATAGGCCTTTCAAAGATATCGGGAATGACTTTTTCCTTTTCTCCTGACAGTGTCACCTTCAGACAACGTGACACTTACTGCATTACCCGAGGCTTGCTCTCCTTCCTCTATGTACAAGCTTTCAAAAAAAGTATTAGCTTAGAAAAGCACTCCCCTTTAACTTTAGGAAAACAGAAATCAGGACCACCTGTACTGGACGTTGTGTTGGTGGTGAGGTGTCAGCAGCAGGAGCCTCGTGAGGAGAGGTGAGAGCTGTCCTGTGCCAGACACAGCCGGTACCAGCTGGTTCCAGGCAGCTGCACCACCGTCCCACCACAGGGCAAACCTGAGACCCTCAGCCACGCTGAAGGCATCTCTGGGAAAGCATAGTCAAGAAAGGGCAAAACACTGCCCAGCAGTGTTTTCCTCACAGGCCTGAGGGAAAAAAGTTGGAGAAACAGCCCTGTGACCACCCAGATGAGTAAGAAAGGAGGGAGAGGAGGTGCTTCAGCAGCCTGTGGGGAGTCTATGTGAGCCTGAGACTATGGAGGAGCAGGTTGTCCATGCTGGATCCACACTGCAGACGTGGGTACCTAAAAACTGCTCTCGGGCATTGGCAGTCTATACCTTTGGACAATTTTAATGGGATAATGAATTAAAAGGTTTTTGCTATTTTCTATGCAGTGGCAAAATCAGCAGGTTGCTTGATGTCACAACAAATGATTTAACCAGTTCCTGAGCAATCATTTGTAAAAGTTTATATTCACTGGGAATTTTAATTTGCTTGTCAGAGACTTGTAGTCACTTTCTAATGCTGCCAAAAAAGTGTCTTGGACACAAAAATTTTGAGGTAAAGTTGCATTTGGCAAAGGTATTAGATCAGAGTTGCCAAGAATACTTGGCATCCATTGCACGCTCCATGGGGAAGGGGGGTTGTGGTCAGCTTGTGACAGTTCCTCTCTGCTGCTCCTTCTCCCTCACAGCTTTCCCCTGCCCCAACATGGGTCCTTCCCACAGGCTGCAGACCTTGAAGAACTGCTCTTGCATGCGTTCTCTGCAGGCTGCAGTTGTTCAGAGTAAAGCTGGTCCAGTACAGGCTCTCCACAGGCCACAGTTTGTTCGGGGAATACACACCTGCAGGGTATTCTCCTGAATGTACCTCCTAAACAGGGAAAATGAGAATGTGTCTGTAGGTGTTACTGAAAAGCAAGGTCCTTTATTTTCTATCATCCTTCTCCACTACACTGATTTTACAACATATAGACCTAGTAGATTATAGTCTGAAATTAATCCCACAAAAGAACAATGTGGAGGAGTACAAAGACAGCATGACAGGGCACTTATCTCTTCCACTTAAACCTAGAAACACAGAATAAGAATATATATAGTCTCCCAAAGGTGAAAAGTCCCAAGTCATAGCAGTTGGCAATCCCAATGGCTTGGGATGCTGCCTAAAAATGGTACGCTCTTGCTCTGAAAATCACTTGGGGAAGAGAAGGGTCTTGTTGCTCACTGTGTTTATCTTCAGTTGCAATTCTTTAGTAACATCGAAACAGAACTAAGCTTTCTTGTGTGTACTAGGTACATGAATTACTGGGTGAAACTGCAGCACATAGCATCACCTTAAAAAAATGATCTCTGAATGGTTCAGTGCAGTAAGGGAAGACAGATTAAAAAAACCAGCGAGACCATTTCCAACAAATGGAAACAAATTGGAAAAGTGTACGTCCCTACACAGGCATGGCTCCCTGTAACATATAAACATAGTTGAGGCAATTAATAGTAATTTAAGAAAAATACATTATAATTGGGATTATACATCTTACACAGTAAATGGTCTCAGCTAATATTTCTTTTTATCTGTGCAAAAACAACCTCAAAAGTATGCACTTCATTATATAGCTAAAAGTTTAGGCACCGTAATTTGGACATATACCAAGAACAAATTGGATTAAATAGGAAAAAGATTAAAAAATTCTGCTTGTTGGACACATGGGAAGTTTTAATAACTCATATAAATTGTTTTTAATAATAAAATTTAAGAAAATACAGATATACTCAATCAGCATGTTCCAGTGAATACAGAGTGGTTCTAGACCTGGGCCCCATCCTCACTACTCTCCATAAATCACTTTTTGCCTCAGAGAAGATCCACGTTATTTTAGGTACACAACGCCTCAGTCATCAGATCTGTGATTTTAAAACAGCATTGTATATCAGGAGTTGAAGCTTCTGAAATACAAAGAAATTAAGGGGTTCACCTTTGAATTTATTTCTACAAATGAAATAGCTAACTATTTGGTACTTACATGAAAGTACAAACATGGCCTACATCCTATTTTCTGGTTCACTGTATCACTAAAAATAAATGAGGAAAAGTTCTTCTTTCTGAATATAGAAATGGTTTGTCATATGCAATTTATAACAGCCCCCTCATTATAGAGAATCTTTTCACCATATGATTTTGTGCATAAGAACAATTAAAGAAATTCGGAATTCTCAGTATTTTTTAAAATGAGCTGACTGGCTGTGAAAGGTGCTGGACTGACAGCTCTGATAAGTGAAGTCCTCTTTCTTCTGAATTGATACAGTACACTGAATAGCAATGCAATTTTCGTTCACACTCTCCCGGGTATGTAATTTATCCCTGACCTTGAGAAGTACCCATTTAATCATTAGCCTCTCTACTGAAACTGCTAACAAGAAAGGCAATCGTAGTGGCACAAGGCACCTGTTCATTAGGGAGCAGACTGAGAAAGAGCATCAGCTCATTGCAGCACAGAGCACCATGTAGCAAGAACTCTTCTATGTGCGGTTGATCCTCCCCTCTGCAAGTCACACCAGTATTGTCAGTAGTATATTTTAGAGAGTTGCAGGCTCACATTTTCTTTGGTTGATAGGACAGAAATTAAAACCTTCTTCTGAAAGTTAAGGTAATTAAGGAGCCGGTGGCAAGAAATACCTGATCATTTAAACACTTCATATGTTCAGCAATGAAGTTCTTCACAGGTGCATGTTCTTTCTATTTCTAAGACTGAAAAAGAAAGATTTTATTTTGTTTTCGTCTTTAGTAGTATATTCTTTCAATGTTTGATACAATATTTGGGGAAAAAAAATCCCTACTTCAAGTCATCTGTGCTTTGCTGCACATTTGAAAAAACACTTTATTAATTTCAGAAGGAGAAAAAAAGAGCTGGAACAGATATGAACAAGCTACATGCAAATTTGTAGAACAGATTACTCTATTGTTCAACAACAATGCACAATTTTCATCTCAGATAGACAATTTCAGTATTAAGAACAACAGAATCTACATATACTATAAAGGGATATTGAACCAGACATAACAAGTGACATCCAGTCTTAAAATTCTCATCTAATGGTAACTGTCACACAAGGAATAAGTGTTAAATATCTCTGCGCATCTTCAGTCTTTTAATTCAGAAGAGATAAGGGTGAAGAGGCCAAACACTTTCACACATTAGTGATGAAAATAGAAGATGAAAGGGAAAAAAGAAGAAAGCCGAAAAGAGGCAGAAAAGTTAGACTTCTTAAAACCCAAATTTTAATTTACATTATATCTATAATCAACTGATATGAAAATTATCATGTGAAGTGTCTACACACATTATTAAAATATGTATTTAACAAAGGTTTTTGAAGTAAAAGCTTCAAATTTGCATGTGCATGGGCAAAAAAAGAAGTAAAGGTTTTCTGGGTGCCATTTTGTAATTGTAGGTGAAATTCATACTCTGTGTGACTGCAAAACAAAGAGCATGCAACACCTGCTCTAGGAATCTCTGGGATTTTTATTCATAGTCCTGTTGTGGAAAACGTACTGAATTTGATATTCAGAGTCTCCTGCAAACTCCCAGTGTTGGAATTTCCCTTCCTGAAAGCATGTGTTTGATATCTGGGCTTCTTTTTTTCACCCTGCTCATTTATGTGTGTGGTTTTCCTTTTAACCCTCATCCCCTTTTAATTTAAATAAAACTCTGAAATAAAAAAAAAAGAAACATAAGATCGCAGGACATGAAGATGCCATTCTGGGAACTAGCAAGCAGTCTCAACAGTAAAAGAAGCCAAGTGATCTTTCAAGTGGGCTATTACTGTAGTTGTAGGAGCAGAATAATGAAACTGAACAGAATAATTGGCCTAAATATCTGGTTAGAGGGTTGATACAGAGAAAAGAGCATGAAAGGCTCTACTAAAACCTCAGAAAGGTGGGTGTTCCTGCAATCAGCACAGAAAAAAAAGCAGTGGAGAAGTCTGTAAACTAAAGAAGAAGGGGAGGGTAACCATTGGAAAGAAATCCAAGCAGAGAGGGGGGAAAAAATACCCACTAAATCTGAAAGTCTAAAGGAAAAGCAAGCAGTTGATTGTATTTGCTGATATTCCAAGGATGGCAGTTGGGAAACAGCAGTCAGAGGTACGGTATCAGGAGGAACACGCTATAAAAGAAACATGGATGGCTCCCAAGATATATGTAGGAACACTTTTACATATTTTTAAAACAGGGAGAAAGACACAGGTTGGCTGTATAGTCTTCTATAATAAGATATTAAAAGAAGGACTTCTGTTATCACTGCAAAGAGAAAATAAACAACCAAGCTCTCAAAACATTTCCATCAGCTGAAAACTTAACAAATTACTTTGGGATAGGAAAGCAGTGAAGTCAGTATACTCCTATGATACGACCATCTGTGTTCAAGTCAACACTATTATGTTAGAAAACATCTGAAGATGTAAGATCCAGTTTACCCATGCATGTATCTATATATCAGAGATCCTTACACTTACTGAGCTGAAAGGTTAAGCTACTAGCATTTTCCACACCCTCACTATGTACTTCTGAAGTAAACTCAATAAGTTATCATAAACAGCCCAAAACCAAATATATCCATTTACAGTTCTGATGACAGAAATACACAATGCAGTTGATATTCCTGTTGTTAATAAATAATGATTATAATGACAGTAGCAATAGCTGATAATTACTATGACAACATCATACTTTTGATAAAAACTATAGCAGGGTACTTTCTGTGTAATCAGCATTCCAAATTTTACGTGACATAGCAGAATATAAAGACAGCTTTTCATTGGCTTGTATTATTGTTCCTCAAACAACATACAGATCAAGATCCATTAGCAGGAGTCCTAGAGTCTTCATAAATGCAAGGAGAGTGCTAAAGACCTCAATGAAGAGAAACATGGCCCAAAAAAGAGGAAAAGTACTGAAATTTTCAAGCATTTCCTAACAAACCAGTGAAACTGGTTCATTTAAACTTCAAAATGTCCAGATGATGTTTTGAATACTAATCCATATGTTAACAGCTAAATAAAAGCTGCTACAGTAAAGTGATTAACAAACAAAATTACATGTTAATATAATCAATATATTGAGAAGGGAATTTATTTCTAGGTCGAGACCAGCTGTTATGACTGGGAGCAAAAGACATGCTTTGGGGCACAAAAGCCTTTGCCTAAAGCATGCACGTATTCCTGAAGGTGTCTCTGTTTTTTAAAATTCTTCCAGTAAAAGATATCACCACTTCCTAGGAAGAAATTGCTTCACTTATATTGACAGATGATCACAGCTACAACAGTACTACTAGATTAAAATAAGCGAGTGACCGAGCAGCCCTCTCTTGGTAAACAGTCAAAGCTAAGCACTCAACAGAAAGTATAAACCTTTTTAAATGCATATGATAAAACAGAGAAACAGATAAACCTATCCTGTAGCCATTTAAAAATCTTTCCTGAGGTCTTCTAAGCTGTTAACTGCAGAATGCATCACACAGTTGCACCCAAGCTAAGAATGAACAAAGAGTTTTTGGTGGACCTAGGTCTCATGAAATGTCATGCAATTCATTCAAAATGGATGCAATGAAAAATAAAATTGAAAACAAGATATAAGGAAAAAAATCATGTAAGACCATTTTTTGCTTTATGTCACCACAAACAGAAGGAAGGCAGAACAGTGAGAACATCCTTAGTGTTAGCTATGCAACATCACTTTTGTCTCTTAACTATAGCTTCAGTAATAATGACACTGTTAATTTTCTCAGAGATATGTCTCCTGTTAGACAATTGCATTTATTTAAGAACAATTAGAAATAATAGAAATAGTCTCTTGCTTTCTCCCTTTGATCTCTTTTGGCTTCCATGTGAGTGACTAACTTCTGCTGTACGTAAAAAGAACACACACAAGGGACAACATCACTTGATCAAACTACTACCATTATTATTTTGATACTTTTCAGGCAAACGCACTTTAGCTACTTCTAATGATTATGCCCTTAATAATCTATCCTGGAAAAAAGTATACAGAAGTCTCAATTTCTAAGAAGTTACAGTAATAACAGAGCTTCAGCTTGCAAGAAACATATTCACGCATAGAATATCCAGTAAGAATCCCATTAGATAAAACTAATTAACAAGTTTTACTTCAGAAATGCTCAGATAGTAACACTAAGGCTTTTACAAATACATATCTTTATCACTGCTTGTACTACAGTGGCCTCTAGACTTTTATCTGAGATTAGGACAATCAGGATGAAAGTAAAAGAAAACTTATTCAAAGCCTAGTCAAGAAATGCATTTAGAAGCAGGACAGCTCATCAAACTGTGACTACAAACTACAGAACTAAGCATGTACACCAGGAGCAGAATGGAGTGGTTCATACAGACAAATTTTGAAGAGAAGTAATTCCAAAGGAAACGACATTTATGTCAGAGGAATAGAGGAATGATATAGGAAAGAAGTTGAGCTGATGCATTTTCACAAATATTCCTCGATCTGATTGATTTTATTCAAATGCTGTTGTATATGGCATATAACTCCTGCATTCATTTGGGCAACCCTACCATCTTACATGGATCCTTCACACCACTATATTTACAACATCCTGAGGAAGCTACTACTTTCCTATTTCTCTCATTTTGCATGCAGAGAAACTACGAAAAAAGAGAAATCCCAGCTCTATCAATGGCACAACTATCACTGACTTAAATGGAATGACAGCTCCACATGAGCGAGTTGTTCAAGGTCATATACAAATTATTTGCTATAGCAAAGAACTGAATATCACTTTCAGAGTACCCAGCACACACATTAGTAATTGAGCTTATCTTCGTTTTCATAGCTAATGGCTCTCCTAAAAGGCTTTCTGGTGATACTTTCAGCTTAGAAGGCTGAATGGAAAAAAAAGGGTTACTTGGCTAAGGAGAAAAACAAACAAATCCCAGCAATAACGTGCACTGTAGCTCTGCTGACTCTGCCTACCCTACTGTCATAACTGCCGTGGGTTACAAATGATGAAGCAGTTTAGTAAAAACAATTTATTTTACTGGAGCTGAAGGAGCTGGTACTGTATTTGCTTCAGTTTTCCAATGTGGCTAATTGATAGTCCACTCGACAAAAATAAGGTAAAAGCATGGTATGAAGTAATTGTGTAAAGTAACAAAAATAATTAATAGGTGCACATTCAGGATCCTGAGTAATGGCTCGTTGAACCACTGTTTGTTGTTTGAACTTCAAACCATCTTAAAATATACCAACTCTCAGAAAACTGAAACTGATGGTACTAAAATGGCACATCAGTATGACACCTGATAACATGGACACAACGTAAAAATCTCCAGTTACCTCTGGGGTTTGCATTAAGGGCTGTATGCCCTTAGGTTATAGTAAAACCAATACCATCAGAAAGTTTAAGTCTGTAGAAAGGTGACAGAATCTGCATAAACTGATACTTCTATAGAGCCACAGTCTCTTTAGTCATTCTCTTTCTAACAAAACAAAATACTATTGAAATTCCAAGCATGCATAAATAAGGCCTTTTTAGAGAGATCCTTCCCACATGAGGTTATACGTTCATTCATAGGATTTAAGGTCTGTCTGATCATTGTCCGATCTCCTGCATTACAATGTCTGCAGAATTTCATCAGGTGGGCAGTACTTCCTCTTAAAATATAGCATATGCCTTGCTATATTTGGCTTACACAAGAAAAGAAACAAAATCAGGACGTGTAGTGATAGAAAAGATCAATGTTATTATTTACGTACAACATTTCTTTATGCTTAGACACATATGCGGGAGAAAATGATATAACGTATTGAGAGTGCCAGTGCATTGATTCTTATATTGTAATTTATAAACTTATATAAGAGCAGTGCTGGAGAACAGTCTCTGGAAAAACAAGAAAGCATTTCATAGAACTGTTATATAATACTGCAGAACAAGATGTTGTAAATAATTAATCCAAATGAAAGAACTGGGGGATCTTTCAGCAAAGATGAAATGTAGAAAGGACGATTGGCCTCTATCGAGGGAAAAAAATAAGTCCAAAGATATCAACAGTGACTCCAGAATCTCAGAATTTTTGTAGGACTTTTACTGATTTAGAAGTTTTAAAGAGAAAGTGTATTGTCTCTTAAAGGTCTTTTCCAACCTAAATGATTCTATGATTCTAATCTATGAAAAAGACATTAGGAATAGTTATGCAATTGTTACCTCATACCTCTCTTAAAAGAACAGTTCATTATGGTATTTCAAGCACAGTAGTTTTCAGCCTTATATTTAGCAATACATGTTTATATATATATGCCCCTCAAAATGAATGTTTCAATAAGAATTACCACTTCATCTCAAGCTTTTATTAAGGTTCAGACTAAAACCAAGAACACCTCTGATAACTTATTTCAACACAAGGAGCTGGAACTTAAGGGAGATGCCCAAATACATTTAAAAAATTAATAAGGTTCTTCCTGGCTAAATCAAGTTATTGCATAAACCATCACTTTTCATTCATCAGAAGTCAGTTTTCATCCACCATCACAGAGCAGTTTTATCTTCCTGTGCCCCTCAAAAACTACTAATAATGAAAATCATCCCCATAAACAAAAAGTGAGACCTTCTCCAGAAGACTTTTTTCCAGGTTAATTTAGTTTTGAATCCTGTATTACAATACTCATGTAAAACTTTTAGTGGCTAAGCAGATGATGTAGGAAGTTGCTTTGAAGCGCCATCAGCCAAACCCACCTCTGGCCAAAGCCCATCACTTGCCGTCAAGACGCTGCCTGAGCAAGGAATCTGGCCTGTATTTCTGCTTATCTGAACATACACGTTTTCTCTAAATCACCAGCTTTGCTATCGTAAGAACACCTGCAGAGCTTTTCCCACAGAGTATAGTCACTGAAGTGATATTCTCACCTTACATTGAGACCCATTCAGACAGTATTTCTGCAATTCTGGGGTGGGAAAAGGGGAAGATAGGTATTTAAGCTGCAGACCAACGTAGGAAATATCTTGTTGCTTTGTATTTAATCAGGCCATAACATAAACAGCAGAGGCAAAATGTTCCCTAGCTGTGAAGATACTGAAGATTTAGAGCGGGGATGTTCAAAGGTGTCTGAAGAGCATCACTGATGCCATCCCCACCACAGTTAAAATCATGAAAATTCCATTACTGCAAAGGTTCTGCAGTCAAAATAAACAGTGGAAAGCAAGTAGAGTTTTTGGATGTTTTAATCTATTGCACTCTCACTGTTAGGGAATCCTCCTGTTTCAGGGCCGGAGGGGCAAATCCATCTTCTATTCTAAAAGCTTATGTTAAAACATTTATTTTAGATAAAGATAAGGATTGGGTTTCATGCATCCTCACAAAAACATAAGCCTTTGTAGTTATTTCAAACATCAGCTAAAAGTCGTCTCTCATTTTCAAAGCTCTTAATTTACTTTTTTTTTCCACTGATGTAATCAGTTGATCCCAAATTGATCCCAAATTGTTCCTTCCACTTTTACAGAACCTTCAGGAATTTTCCCCTCTATGACTCAGAAGCCTTCTCTGCTCCTCCTTCCTTTTCAAACTCCTTGCTTGTATCTCTGCTTCACTCTCGCTATAATTACAAAACTTGTCTGAAAAGAATTCTTCTCTTTCCTAATAATTTTCTTAGCTCTGTTAGTGAGAAGAGTGCTTTGCTCACCATTATGCACAACTCTCTTTCCTGTTGTATTTAACTCTAATATGTTCTGGTATCCAGTATGTAAAAAAAAGCTATAAAGAATTGTGTATGCTGTGCATACACAAATGGGATGTGTGAGTTATGGAGATTACTAAGGAAAGAATAAGATTACAGGAGAATCACTGGTAGTTATAGGGAAGCATTAAGGTACTTATGACCACAAGCCTCCATTAGACCTTAATAGAATTTGTATTTTTAACACCCTTTGGTGGGGTTTTGATTTGTTTTAAATACTATGACAAATAATAAACAACCAGCACTTCATTATGCTATAGCCTTACATAAAATTCATCATTAAGGTTCAGTACTTTGAAGTAAAATAATGTTACAGGAAAATATTCGCAATAGAAACTCAGGAAATTTACACTAAAAATAAACAGAACTGAAACTTCTGAATATTCTGAATTTCATAATTAAAGACAGCAACAAAAGCTTCTCTCTGGCCATACAGTAGCACTGTATTCCCTTTTATCTTCCTTTCATAATATAGTTGTAGTGTTACTTTTACATAAAGGCAATTTTGGTTTGCAGTTTTGTTTCAGTCTTTTTTTTTTTTAACTGCTCAAAGCAGTTTCAAGAGACAAACGAATCATGAGTGGCACTTTGGATTTTTTAAAAAATATCATAAGGCAGAATTTTGTAACTTTTTATGCACACAGTGAACACTCTTAGAAACTAACTACAAGGATATATACAGTTCAATAATGTTATCTCTTCTAAATAGACAAGATCATCTAGAAATCTGTCGAGTCTCCTAACAAGTAGTTTAGGTATATCTTACTGTATGAATCTCTAGCACTGTTGACATTGCCCTAAAAAATTCCAGTGGTTTCTATTCATTTTCAGCAAAGGCTCAAGTGTAATGCTTTTACATAACACAAATTTTTTCTTTTCAAAGCCAGCTATGGGAAACATTAACCCCTATGGCACCTAGGTTTCTATCTGAAGAGTACCAAACTTCATGGATTTGGCAGTCTTGCATACACAAGAGCATAATAGCACTGTAATTAATTTTATGTGCATGAAAGCATAAATACATATGCGTACACATTTTAGCATCTGTTTCTTTCCTTTAATGAGGATTGTGGCTCCATGAGATGAAGAAAATTCTCTTTTCTGCTGACTCATTGTAATGGTAGTAGAGATCCAGACCAGTGTTTGAAGTGATGCTGAGAAAAAACTGGCTGCTTGTCTCTGTTTTGCACGGTACTAAATATTGCATCAGTATGCGCCACTCAAAGGACACAAAATTTCATCTCTGAAATAAAAAGGTATGAGAGCTTACAACCTCTGCTGCTTTTGAAGCTTTCCCACTATGAGAACACTGGTAGTGAGGCTACCAGTATCTGGTGCTTAAACTCATTGGTAACATGAATAAGCACCACCGTCTCATACCATTAAGCACATCACGCGGAAACCCTTTTCAAGAGAAGGAGCTAATTGGTATTATTTTAAAGTAAAAATTACAATCCTCATCATAATTAAAGATTAATAACCAAGGAGGAACACATATAACATCTCACAAGAAAGGTTTGGAGATTATGTACTTTCCCTGTTACGATTTTGGATTTCACTCACCATACATTGTTTTATCAAGGGTTAAGAGTTCTTGATGGTCTCCATCATCCTCTTTCTCAGAAGAACAGGAATTCATAATTGCTTTGCATTTCCAGCAATGCAGAGAACCATGCAAATAGTGTGAATTGGTACCTAACCTACTAACAAATGCAGCCAATAACAGAACGAGACACTAAACTGGAGACTGACAAATAATGTTATTTTTTCCAGTGCCAAGTCACGTTCCAAAGCAGACCGGAGCTGGTGCAGACACGCTCCTTTAGACTCCAGATCTTTTTTTATAGTTTTTTTTTTCAATTCGTCAATGCTATGCATTACTGCCATGCACTTAATTCTGCAGGTCTGTACTTAAAATCGTGTTCCTATCAGCTCAGTGTTTTCCATTCCAATCTGTCACTAGTCCTATTTTATACTTCACAGGCTGCATACAATTATATCTCAACAAGACATTTTAACCTATGGCAGCTAATAATGCTGTTTCTTCACTTAGCTCCAAATATCGTGTGGAGCTGCATTCTAAATCATTGCAATATTATCAAACATGTCAAAAGTTAAAAATGCATTTATATTTCCCAAGTCACTTCCAACTGCAAATAATAATAATTTGCCAGTCTATTTCAATACTTATTAGTCCTGAACAAAATTTTACAAAGCACCTTTTGTCCACTTGCCCATCCCCCATTTTCCACTCCAGTATCCAGTCAGATTGTTGTGTGAGACATCTGAAAAAATTACGTGCAGTCTCTCTATTGCCATAAAAGAGATAATCCACCAGGTCCCTTCATGAACTGCAGAAATAAAAGCAAACACCTTTCCATGCTGCACTTTAGTGTGCACTTTTGTCATCTCAAGCAAGTGCGTGTTTGATAAGGCTTTCAGTAGAGTTGCAGCGAGCAATGTTTCTAAGTGCCATTTGATGGAGAGTCTGATCCTGGCTGGTTACAGTAAAATATAATCTGAATTAGAGGTTTAGAACCGTGGCATATTTTTAACTTCCTGACATATGCCGCGTAGTCTGCTATTGAGGAATTTTCCTCTCGCCAAAGTGATGAGCAGACAAGGCAACACTAATGCTGCTCCACGCTTTGCTCAGTGGGAGGTAATGCAAAATCAGTGCAGTAGCAAATATCATATTAATAGCATGGTGCTCCTTTTCTCTTCCCTCCCCATCTCAGTTTCAGAGTTGGAAAGTGATAACAGACAGGACAGACTACATACTTCTTCAAGCAAAAGGAATGAAGAGAAATCATTTGGTAAGTGATCGCTAGGAAAACAGAATTTACTAAAAATATACCGGGCTGATGGTAAATAACTGACATCCATATTCATACAGTGCTGAGCAGCTGAGCCAGTGATACAGCCTGTTCTATCAACACAGGACCAAATTCATCTCTCAGCTCCACTGATGTCGTGGAGGGGCCTCTAAATTTATAGCTGGTGTGACATCAACAGAGCAGTTCACTGATGCTGTGCTTACTATGATGCACTTATTCAGTATGGGTATACTTAGCATCAAATACAGAGACAGCCAAAAGTACTCTATAGTTACTGACACATGAAACACAGTAAATTAATTTCCCCAGTTAGAATAGCTGCCAGTTTAAAGCTTCAGTTTCTTTGAATACACTTGATAAAATAACGCTATAAAGGTTGTACACATTTTAATTACTCAAAAACATAGAAATTAAGTGTTGCAAAAACAGGTTATGTAGGTATGGGATTTTAATTATTCAAGATATCTCCAAAGATTTTAATTTGAGATATTTCTTCATTTTCAAACAAAAATTTCTCATCACATACCTATATGTCTATATCTAACATAGATTGTCTTTAACTCTAAAGACTGTATTACAGAAACAACACAGACTAAAAGTAAATATTGTGAAGCATATAGAGCTTCAGAGTTCACAGCAAAATAATTTTTATTTTTCTAAATGTTAGTGGACTGCAATCCATTAATAGTCAAGCCCAAACTCAAACTTAACTAGGCATCGCTAATAGGATATTACAGTTTATATAGCTTTAGCTGGATGACAAAACAATCCCTTTACACATACTATGAACTGATTCTCTTTTTACTGAAAATGAATGTTGGCATGATGCATATAACATATATGCTTCCCCAGAAAAGGAGACAATGCAGAACCACAAAGTTTGAATGCAAAAATATTCAAAATGCATTTTCTGGGTACCCGATTTATAGAAACTAATGTATAAAAGGAAGCTTACTGATTACTTAGACAGTAACATGCAATTGGTGTATGTCCAGTTATGGAAAGGAAAATGGGAAATAGAGACCTGCAGATAACAGTTTCTAAACTCAACTGACCGAGCACATTTTATATGGTTTATATTCCATATTGTCTGCATGTAGTTCCTTTCATTAGCTTCTGCTAAAATCTTTGCTCAGTTTGCCTACCTGTAGCTGAAGCAACTCCTACCTTCCCTACATTTTGTACTTTAAATCTAGATAATTTTCACTTGCACAAGGATTTTTTTTAAAAAGAAGCTATCAGCACACTTGCATGTTCCCATTACATTTACAGTAAATAGGAATGAAAAAAATGCAGGAAACAGTAGAATATCATGATGTAATTGTAGTCAGAAGAGAAAATAGGTCATTACTGTTGTATAACTCAGTAATCACTGCACTTGTACCCTCTTCAATCAACAGATAAAACAAATAAAATTCTTTTAATATTCCTCCAGTTTTAGGTCCAATTTTAAAAATATTTGTGGTCCTTAAATGTGCATATGTGCGTACCTGTGTGTGCGTTGACAAGAAACTATCTTATCACCTATAAACTTGAGAGATTTACATTAATGTTGTTGGAGTAAACAGAATAAATTGTGATATGCTAAGAGGCAGATGTGGAGGATTTAAAAATCATATTATTTCAGTATCCTCTATCACTACGATTGTTTTAACTTCTACAATTTAATGGCTAACAAAAATGCAAAAGTTATCGTTTTAGTAGTCTAAAGATACTAAAACTTCAGTGTGCATTTTTTTATCAGTAAATAGAGAAATTAAAAATACAATGGTGACTCAGTGACATGTCATCTACAGATGCATACATATATTAATGTAAATCTTCTCGTTCATAAACCCTCCCATCTTAATTTTCCCTAACTCTCCTAATTAATGTAAAAATCAGTATTTTTATTAGTGTTGATCTAATACAGATGAATTCAGGTATATATTTATAATATGAAATCACAATCTCTAATTAAAATACAGAAGCATTGTATATCTCTCTCAAAGAGTATGAATGTTTGTTGCATGTTTTTTCCTTAGTGATCTGTGTTCATCTGCCTGTATTGATTGGACAAAAGGCAGGTGTATTCTCCACAGATTAACAAAGTCTGCTTTTTCATTAATCAGTGTAAAACTACCTACAATCTGCTAAAAGCTACCTTTTTAAACAAAGAACTACCAGAAAGTTATTAAGGAGTAAATTTAAACTCCACACTGATGTCAACTGAATTGCTTTTTCTTTTTCTTTAATAAAATATTGTCATTTAAATTACAAAAAACAAATCTATATATAGATTAATGTGGTAGTGGCAAGATTCCAAACAAAGTGTTTC
>NW_010156273.1:208877-216790 GCF_000695765.1 Mesitornis unicolor
TAATTATACAACTGATATAATTTCCACAAGCTATGGCTGAGAGGTGGGAGAAGTTCTATCACAAGAGCAGCCTAGGACATAAAGTCCATTACACTTGCCCCCATTTATTTGGGGATTTGAAAGAATACCATTACAGAACACGATTTAATATGCTCATAAAACATTTCAGATAGCAACAGTGGCTGGAATGGGGCTTAAACACAAGAATGGCTATTTAGGTGTACATGACTTGGGGGAAAAATGTCCTAGCTTGATGGTATTTCCTCTCAGGTTTTTTTTTTGTCTTTGGAGAAGTGTTGGCATGCTGTTCCAAAGCATTACATCTAGTACTGGAGGCTATATTACACTACATTACCCAGACTCTTTTTCATGCAGAGGAATCTCAGACTTCACATTTTTATGTATAACAGAAGGGATTTGTGCATATGAAAGTAAGTTTACTATAAATACGCAATTCATATATACAATGAAAAAATCTTTGAATTAAGAAGCAGAATGAGTACTGACAGAAAAAATCAGTATTATATTCAAGCTTAGACTTAAAGAAAATGATACTGTAAATTCAATTCACAATGTGTTCAGCTTGTTCACACTTCTCAATGCACTTTCTATACAAGTATATTGGCACATACGGAGATGTAAGACACAGGTTGCATAAATTTAACAACACAGACTGAACAAGAACACATCACCTAGCAAATGAATTGCATAATTAACAGAAAAATCCATCAAATTGTTCTATAAATTCAAATGAGCAAGTCACAGAAGTTTTTTGGGTTTCTTCTGTGAAGACAACAGTGCATGTTCTGTACACTTCACAATTCATAGTCATTCAACAAACTTCCAGATAATATCAGGTTACATAGGCTCTTGTGTGCTCCTCACTGGGCCAAATTTCTTGAGGACAATGAAGTTGTATACAAAAGGGATACCTGAATCAAAACTTTGTCAACAATAAAGCTGAGAAGCTCTCTTCTCAAAAGGATAGGGATTTCCTCACCTCCTTTGAGTTCAAGACCAAAACGAATACCTATTTCTTCACTTGAACTGTCCCTCATTAACAGTAAAACACAAATTCAAAGATGGAAAAAACCCACAAACTGGATCCAAAATCTGCACTATATATTCTGTCATGAGGTAATACATTATGCTATGCTACATAATCATAATTTTTCCATCATGGAGGGACAAATTCAGATCCTGCTTTACATTTGACAGACAGAGATGAATCAGCTTGTACAAAGGACACAGTGAGATGTCCTGGAGTGAAGCTTACGAAATCAGTCAGTGATGAAAGAAATGCATTCTCTGACATTTCAAATGAGGCTTCAAAGCATTTACTGGAACCAAGAAACCAGCCTCTGTCTCTCCCACAAGCCAGTGGCTAGAGCTTTCATCTAGAACACAGAGGACACAAGCAACACACCTGCTAAATAATCAAGGATTTATACAAATTAGAAACGCTTATAAGTAAAAGAACAGAATATAACTCTCCTAGTGTCAATACTGAGAGAAATGGTGTGTTTGCCAAAGATGTGAGATACCAGCAGAGCTAGTTTTCCGCTTACGTGCTATTTCTCCTGCCATTGCTGACCACACCGCTGGGTTGTCTTAAAGACTCGCGTCTGCTTGCAAAGAACCATCTGATAAGGCCCCACCTTCCCAGTGTCCCTATTACAAGGAAAGATTCAGAGGTGTCCTTATCCCTTCCCCTTCTTACCAGATGAGGTGTTCCAGAAGACCTAGACTACCCTCCCAACTTCTGCTAAAAAACCAAACCCGTTGATGTGCTGATCTCATCCTGCTCCCTTTCCACTCACTAGCAGAATGTCATTACTGAAGTGGGGTGTGCTTTGTGCTTTGTACTGGCTGGCAGTCCATCAGAGAGTAGGTTTCTTCCTAAGCAAAATCCAGATGAACTTGCCTGTTTCAAGAAAAAAAAAGAACCCTCCACCCCCTCAAAAAAAACCCCAAACCACACCAAAACAAAAACACAACCAAAAAACCTATGGCATTACACATCATATCCTCTCTTCCATGTACACCAGTCTCTCAGCAGCACTTTTATTAAATAAGCCTATCAAAACAGAACAGTAAAAAGGGTTATACACAAATTATTTCTTCTCCACTATTATTACTTCTCCACTATGCATTTAGAGGGATAGTGTTTGCCATGCTTGGTTTCAGTTGATTTGATGTCTGTTTGGGTTGAAAGAATCTCCACATAGTCCCTAGGAAGTTTTCCTTCATATCTTCAATAGGTCTGACCGTATGCCCTCTGGTCCTTTCAACTGTATCCCCACTTGAACAAAAGGTTCTGTGTTTCTTGCTGTGGTTTTTTAAATTTCTTTCTTGGTCTCCCTACAGTTCTGAGCCTCCTCTCCCAAGGTCAGTGAGCTGCTCCTAAAGAAAGGAGCAATCTCCCCCTTCCTCTTGATGGTTCCACCTAATCCAGTGATTCTTTTTAATGCAGTGCAATGTGCAAACCAAGGGCAAAATGCAAACTCGACACCGCACCTTACAACTTCCATCACCAACCTACCTGTGCATTACAGTTTCAAATTCTTTCACCCTTAACTTCAACAAAACTGCAAGACCCCTGCTCTCTCCTCAGGAAAACACTGAATGTCTAGAGAAAGTTCCTTATAAACCCATGGCTGAAGAATGCCATTAAAGCTTTCTTCTAGGCTGAGAAAGGCTTTCTCCATTCTTCTTGCTCTTCCCTCACCTTCTGCTATCTGCTTTGACCAGATTTTCTTTGCTGGCTGACAATGTTGACATTTCAATTGCAATCTTTAGGTAGGAACGGAGCGGATTCTGTTGCAAATATGAACCTACAGTATACAAAAGGACCAGAGTCTACCTGACAGCTGATTCAGGCCTTGATCCTGTGATAATCTCCATGTGGGGGAAACATAAGAATCAGGACCTTCATTTTGAATAACTTTTGCTCACTACAATTCATTGTCAGTGTAAATAGAGGCTTTACGCTTTCCAATTTCTTTGCTACAACTATCACAAACTTGTTTTCCTAAATCGAGTTTCACAGCACAAATAGGCGAGTTTCAGCACCAATCCAGGCAGAATAAAAATTTCAAAAATTAAGACTCGAGTAATAACAATCAACATAAAACCAGAAATAACATAACAGCTCTGGTAAAACACATCAGCATTATCTCATTACTTTTTCCTCAAATAAGAAGCGTAACTCAGGAGAACACAGGTAAAATATGGTAAGCAGCAAACCTGACTTTAGAAATCATGTAGAGATGTACGTCTACATTCTGTATTCCTTAGTTCAGCTTTGGGGAATTTCATGACTAATTTACTAACAAATACAAACCTTGCCCCTCCATCACTGTCCAACAATCTTTCTTGTTTTTTAACTGATCTAGGAAGTCAAATAATGCCCACTGCAAGTCAACATGGATATGCTACCTGCCACACATACACACTTCATACCTAGTGTTAAATTACAGTGAAATCTTGCTTTGTTTGATTAAAAAAATCCACAACCATTCTTACCAAGTAAGAGAATCTCAGTTTATAATTAGTTACATCCACGCTGTGCTCTAATATGTACGACAATTTAACGACAAAGCAATGTTACACATACCAAGCTAATTTACCTACAGGTAAGAGTGTGGCATTGTATTCAGGTACAGAAGTTGAACACACAAAAAGACAGTAGAATCTCAAATAAAAAACAGATTAGAAGAAAAAGAGGTGTGAAACATGTACCTGGCAGACTAGTATAGCCAGAGAAGGTGGAGTATAGGCAAAAAGCAGGAAAAAAGTTTGCAGGAAAAAACCCCAAGATAGTCTGCCTAAACTTTATTTTTATGATGTATATCTTAAAATATAAATAAATAATGTGCTTAAAAGTGCCTAAGAGATTCTGTATCTTCATGGCCTAAGGTGAAAGTCTGCAAGCTTTTAACAGCTTGGTAGTTCAGTTCCACTGCACATATAAGAATAAGCAATCCAAGTTTTGGCTGGCTGCACACAAGACAACGTATAACTGTGATTTTCACTTAAACCAATGTTAGACAGCCTTTTACAGGCATTTAACAGGTATATCACAAACCTTCTGAAAGCACAACTATCTATTTCACCCTCTGTCTAGTTTGTGGAAGGTACAGTACAGAGAAAGTACTGCTAGATTTATGCAGAAGTGGTCTGCTTTAATGGAAAAGTTCACTTAGTTACTACATACCAGCTGCTTTGGGTAGTCCAGTAAGATAAAGCTTCCAAAAGAAAAATAATATCTATCATGAGGTATTTTAATGCCATAGTGGAAAACCTAAAGACAGCAGTAGGATAAAACTCTTGACATAATAAACGACAGAAGATTCAGGGTTTCTCAGGAAAATAGAAAGGGAGCAGTTTAGAAACACAGCAGGCAAAATAAAAGGCTTTGTACTCCAACTGAGAGTTTCTTTCTTAAACACTCAATAATTTTGCCTCCTTCCTGATTTCAAAACCAGACATTCTACAGAAGGGATAAAACCCACAGTGCATCTACTTCGTTTGAGCCCATTAGAGCTTATTAATTTTCCCTTGTGACTGACCTTCCATACACTACCACATGGCCGACCGATAGACAATCCAGAGGAATAATGAGCTATAAAATGAACTTATCAGGCAAATAGAACAGAACTTCAGCTTCTAAATAAATGGAGACTCTGATGGCAAAATAAGTTCTTTCCAACTTTATTTGTGAGACAAAAAAAAAGTCTGGTTCCATGAGGTTTTCTGCATTTTCTGGTTTTGTTTGATTTTGATATTCCTCATGACGCCTGATTCCCACTTCCTAGAAATCAGCAGTAATAACGATTATTTCAGCACCATGTCTCTGTGTCTGTATGGCCACCAACATTGCCATAAAGCTCTGGCTACAGTAGCTTGAAGGACCAAGGCTTAAAAACCATGAGGCTACCTGTTGTGTAACAAGCACAAGACTACTATTTATATACAGAACCTGAACAAAACCAACTTTCAGCATTTGGCAAGACTTAAAACATTCACCAAGAGGGGCATCTAGATGACCAGTTTCTGGAGAACACAACCTATATATAGGTACTAATTCATAAACCTTATGTTTTCAGAAATAATATATCACAGCTCTGATCCTTCAAGCACTATTAAAGCTCCTCGGATTAAGTGTTTACAGACCTTGTGTATCGAAATGTGAACTGACATGAATTTAAACATAGCTTTTAAACACCTAGTCCCCTTCTGCACTGCATACAGGTTTCCTGAGCAGCAAGGGAAAAGGGAATAGATTTAGAAAAGCTTAGAGCAGCTATCTGCAAATTTATGCACAGAAAAACCTATCTTAATTCTAATACAGATTTGGAAACCATAGTGGCAGCATTTAGGTACTGCAGTCAATAAAGAGAAATAGTAGCTGACACCCATCACCCCTGCCAAAGTACTCTAGAGACTGGGGGTGCTAAGGAAGGGAAAGAAAGCAACTGCTTCTCCCTTCAGCTAGCAGAAGGTAGAAGAATTCTTCATGTATCATATACCTCCTGGAAACACATGGCATTTAAAGATGTTCTGAGTAAAGACCATACCCAAAACATCTTAGAAGCCTTCAAAATATCTTCTTCCTTAGCAAGCATGGCATTTTGTGACTCTGGTTTTGTCTTCTTCATTCAACAAAATGTGCCCACAGTGACGTCCAAGCTGGGACACATCTGGTTCTCCTTTAGTTTTGATATGGAAGTGCAACACAATGTGGGAAGAAAGTTTGGATTGTCTCACGGAGTAAAAATATATACAGTATATTTTAAAGGAATTACGACATTTTACCTTCAAATGCTGTGTTATAAATTATTTCATCTAATAATAATAAAAAAGAATTACTCCACCTCTAGGGTCAGACAACACTGTTGTCCAATTGCTGGTATCCAGCACACACCAATAATGCAAATCCTTTCATCCCTCCTCAACTTTTGCCAGGCCTTCCCACTTGCAGACAAACGTTCCTTTTCTCCTCAGTATAGATCAAATCTTTCTCTTAAGTAAGGGGAATCTTCCTTTCTGGCTTTTCTTTAAAAGGCTGTCACAAAAGGATTAGGTACCAGTTATGAACCTGTTCCCCACCCATGTGGAAGTTTGCACCTTTCTAAAAGATCTGTCCTTTGTCTCTAAAAATGAGAAATCTCACAATGGAAAGAACCACTAAGTCTAAATCTGTAAAAGCCCCTGCGAGCAGAGGTACCAGTCCTTCTAGACAGGGACTGAGGAAAGTGAGGAAAGAAATAAGACTCCTTTTCAGGACAGTTTTCTCCTGAAAGCCACCAAGACCCGGATCCAGCAAAAATAAAACAAACCCATAAAACAAACATCCAGTTGTTTTCCACTTGCTGGCTCCTCTTTCCATTTGGAAAGGTCTTATGAGCTGTCAGGGGCCTTATGCTCTGCAATGAATGGATCTGATACCTTTATCAAACATTAAAGTTTATTTTTATTTCATGAAAACACTTGTACATTAAACACTTGTACAACAGCGCAAGTGCCTTAACAAAAACTTTTCTATCTTCTTTAAAAGGCAGCAGTTTATTTTCCTGTAGTGTTATTTGGATGACAGGGAAGGAGAGAGACAGGAAACTACCTCCAAACATTATCTCAGAAGACATTAAATCAAGCACTTGGAATTTTATTGAACAAAACCAATTCAAGCTCTAACTGAAATGATGACAAAACTCAGTACTCACAGAAACTGTACAGCAAAGTTCTATCATCCACTGCGAAGGCCAGCAAAATTACAAACTTCTTAGCCAACGAGCAGCTCTTACACTAAACTGCTTATGTGAGGGCTTGAGAGTCCAAGGCTTTAAGCAACCAAAAGCCAGTTGCTTTCCATCACTAGGCCCTCCAGGAGCCCACGAGGACACTGACAACGTTCTACAAGCAGAGGATAACACCACAGCGTTTCACTCCTGCAGACCAAGGATCAGACAGCAGCACTCGGAGCTTTGAGCGGGCACAGACTGGAAGTAGCAGCTCAGGGCTAAAGGCTGGCATGGCCTCAGTCCTGCTACTGTTTCCAAAACCGTGACTTCACACTACAACTACAGACAGACAGATGGACACGGGACTGTTGTGCTGCATACAACACTGTATTATTCACAGATTACACTGTTATTAATAATATTCAGACACAAAGTGCCAGGCCTGTAATTCTCCCTCATTTCACAGTAATCTTCAGCAATCGAGTAACTGAGCTTGTCCCTCTTAGAGCCAGTGTCCAATGTGTCCTCTCCACAGACGGTCTGCGGGATCAGGCCCCCGTGCTGACAGCTCCAGTGGTGTGGAATAACGCACCAGCGTGGAAAGGAGAGGGCAGGGGCACAGCTCACAGAAAAATGGGATGGTCAGAGAGGGGGGAGCGAATTACGGGAATAAGACAAGAAAAATGGGATGGAAGAAAAACTATTTTTTTCTAAAAAACTAATCTGGTGAGCGAGAAGGCTCTTGATGAGGGACGAAATCGCTCATTTACACGAAGAATAAGATCCGTGCTATCATTTCCGTAACACTCCGCTCTGTTCCTCTCGCAGCATTTGCTGCCCAAGGCCAAAGGCAGAGCCCACCTCTGCGGGACCCCCAGCAGCGTCGCCCTCGCCAGATCGCGCCGTGCAGCACCGCGAGGACGCGCGGTCTCTCAGGCCGAGGGAGACGGTCCCTAGAGCTGCTGTCTCTTCACTCCCGGCCTGCGCCCACGGAGCCGCTCTCCTCCAGCGCAGGCAGCACCCAGGCCCCGCTCTGCCCCGGCCCCGTCCGCCTTCCCCAGGGCAGCGTCCACAGTTCCCACCCTGCCCTGCGCCGCTTTACGACAGTCGGGGGTGGCTTTGCGGCCGGTCCGAGTGCCGTACGGCGAGCCGGGGGGGCCCGCGCGGCCG
>NW_010156273.1:217123-250857 GCF_000695765.1 Mesitornis unicolor
GGCCCCGCTGCCAAGCAGCGGCTGCGCTGTTTGGCTGTGCCCCTGCGGTCACTGACAGTGGCGTGGCTGAAGTAAATTGTATTATGACCGCTTTTCCTCCGGTTGTGGTGTTTTCAGGTATATACCAGTGCGACCTACTGTAGAGATTGCCGGGCGGGCTTTTTTCCTTTTCCTTTGGTAAACACATGCTTTTTGTGTTCCCTGTGCAGGCCAGTACCATGGTGGCGGTTGGCCTGACCATAGCAGCAGCTGGATTTGCAGGTTTGTAGATGATGAGAGGGTGCTGAACCCATGATGATGGGAGTTGTGCTTATCATTGCCTGCTTCAGTACCAATGAATTTTAAGGTAGTTTAATAGCCGATAACGTGACAGTCTTTTGGGAGAGCCTGTATTGAGAAACATAGCTGTAATTTAAAAAAAAATCAAAGTTCTTACTTTTTATGTCCCCAAAAGTTTATTCCACATTCTAATCCATTCTAATCCACAAGTTACCGGTTGCACTGAATTGTGAAATCTTTATGAAATTTTATACTTTCTTTGTTCAACACCGATTTCTTTAAGGTCGCTATGCACTGAAAGCTATGAAGCAAATGGAGCCACAAGTAAAGCAAGCACTTCAGAATCTGCCAAAACCAGTAAGTTTTTGTATCAATAGTATCTTTTTAATTAAAAGTTTACTTGGTGAAATAACTACAGATTATTGTCTCTGAATAGCATTACTGTATTTTCTTCTAAACATAATTTGTCAGTAATAACAATCGCAGCAATTCTGATGGTCATTGACTCATCAAGAACTTGTTTTGGCAAGTTTAACTACTCATTTAAATAATGTTACACTGCTTCAAGAACTGCATTTCTTATTACAAGTGCAAAAGAAGCTTCGCTCAGCAGCTACTGAAACAATAATGAGTTGTTTCAGCTGATAAAGTTAAACTTAAAAATGTATGGTTTTTAAACTAACATGTTTTTTCTTTCAGGCCTTCAATGGTTATTACAGAGGTGGATTTGAACCCAAAATGACTAAACGGGAAGCAGCTTTAATACTGGGAGTGAGGTAAAAGGAAATTTATTAGAAATGAAAGGTAAAAAGGACACTATGGTGTTACCTAGTTGCCGGCCTGTTTGGAAAAGGATGTAGTTCCCAATGCTTAAGACTGTCCTTTGTCCTGGGATTGTCATTGCCAAGTTAGGAAGTATGAAGTTGCCTTTCAGGATTTTTTTTTTACTTATTTGGGCTTCTTTGTTGCACGTCGGCTTGCTTAAAGCTGGACTTCCCTGCATGTGCAAATCCCTGGCACATTCAAAAGCCACGTACAGGTCCTGGTAAATACACATTTTCAAGAAGCCTTTGGGGCTACTCGGTGTGGGGAACATGGGTGTGCTGTTTGCCTGTGATTCCTGTCACTGCTGGTGAATGTCAGACATGCGGTGTGAAGGTGCTGTGAACCCCCTTGCATGTGGAGTAAATTCATCGCTTCTAGAACATCGTAGGTAGGAGTATGGCAGCTATCCCTGCTGAAACCTGAAGAGGCTTAAGGCCAAATGCACAAATATATCTAATAAGATACAGAATAGGAACCATTTCTGTTTGGAGGCAGCTTCCAAGAGTGAAGTTTGTATGCAAACAGTTTTGTATTTTAATAAATCATGAGCAAACTTTGTGGTGTTTGGGATTTGTGTTTTTTTTCCTCCAGCCTTTAGGAAGTTGTCCCAGTAAAAATACTGCAATGTAGTTGTTTGTTTTCAACCGTGTGAATGTCCTTCACCGTATTAGACTGCTATGTCTTGTCTTCAGCATACAGTATTTTGGAAGAGCCTTAGAAACCCTCTCCAGGACTTGTATGCTACACATCAGTAATAGGAAAAGAAAAACACATGCAAAGCCAAGGTTTATGGATAAGACAGAGTACTTGCTAGTTCAAATATACCTTTTAAAGATCTGGGGGATTTTATAAGGCCTCCTTAAATCACTTTTTCTCTTTTAAAGCCCTACAGCCAACAGAAGTAAAATTCGAGAAGCTCATAGACGGATCATGCTTCTGAATCATCCAGATAAAGGTAAGTGAATTAAGTTGCATTAATGAACTAATACATTAGTAGATTAGTAGAGCTGTGGGGACGAAGTGACTGATGTATGACTGCCTCAGCTGCTAAAAAAACTGTTGAGCCTAAACAAAGTTGAGGGTGCCTTAATCCTTATTTATGGTTTTGGAGCATATTGTTGTGTTGGAATGCTCTAAAGCAAGCAGAGAGATTCTATAGGCATCTATACCTGTTCTGAATGCTGTTTACATCAGTGAGACACAATCATTTGTTAGTGCTTGGCATTTAACTTTTTAATCCTCACCTAAAAGGTGAAATTGCTTCCTTGAGAGTGACTGTTGAACTTCATTACTTTACTTTTATGCAGCAAAATCCAAAATAATCCTTGGGATATGCCTGTCAGAGAGAGCTATGGAGACTGGTGGAAGTTAACTGTAACATTAACTTTATTGAATGTATGCTCGAACCTCGAAGACTGCTAGGAGCATTTCACATGTTTTACGTGACCTAAACAAGTTAAAGCAAGCTTCAAGTAAATGAGAGTAATTCTAGAACTAGTAAATGGTATACTTGCCACAAAGCCATGCTGCAGATCTTTACACCTCATGGTCAGTTACAATTTCATTGCATTTACGGTGTGGATTCTGTTCCAGCGTCTTTGTGAGTCATTTGTGCGCCACGTTTAATAGAGCACTAGCCCAGCAGTACAGCAGCAGCCCACGTGCTGGCCTGGAGTTGAGGGGAAGGTTTATCTGCAGACCTGTTAGTTTAAGGCTTCTGTATTCACATCAGTTAGTCATTAGTGACCAATTCATTTATGACTGATAAAACTGGAGGAAAAAAAACCCACTAGACTAAACGAAAAGCAACTTAACAGGAATGAGCTGTCTGTACTTCCAGCTACTGCAGTGAATGCATGTGTAAACTTAGATGGCTTCAGGCATCACGCAGCTTGTTCTTTAATGTCTTTTAATAACTTTTGGTTTTTTCCCTGTGTACTGTGGCATTATTAACAACACTGAAAGAAAATACTTTCTTCATCTGATGTGACACGAGGTTCTCTTTCTTCCAGGTGGCTCTCCATATGTAGCAGCCAAAATCAATGAAGCTAAAGATTTGCTGGAAGACCAAGCTAAAAAATGAATGAGAGAAAAACAGAGGGTTTGTCCATGCAAATGATTTTGATAAATGGCTTAAGAAGAGTTCTGATGTCAGTCTTTGACTTAATATAAATGAAGCGGGAAATACACATCCAGGGAGGTACTTCCCTTCCTGCTCACTTTTTAGTCACATTTTGGGGAATTGTGTGAGGGAGTGAGGCTTAAAAGTTTTTTCATAGGTGTACTTTATTAAGCAGCAAAATCTGCCACTCAGAAATATTTTCACTGTCAAAGATTAATAACCTGGCTTGGCCAGTGCATGTTACCAGATACAGGTAGATTTACATGCCGTTACCTAATTTTTGCTGAAGTAGCTATGTTTGAAGTTCATGCTGCTATTCTTTCCCATGCCAAAGGTAGCATGATGGGGTAGTTTAGGGAGGGGTTGGAAAAGAAAAATCAAGAGGATTTATTTGATGGGAAAAATTGGGACAGATGTGTGATTGTCTCTGACTGAAGAAATAAAGTATAGGAAACAACGTTCTCGGTTGTCTTTGCCTTGTGAAAAACAAGGTTGGTTGAGTCTCTCGTTACTGATGAATCTGGAATGTCCCAGATTTTTTAGTAACTTTGTTTTTAATGGATTTTTATAGCATTTAATAAATTCCAAGTTTGTAATATAAGCAATGTACTTTTATACATTATCTTATAGGACAAATTTAGATTTTGCATAATAAGGTTTGTATTTATAGTAATTAGGAAACAGGAACTCTACATAGACCACTGAGGACACCCGAGCAGGATTTATCACACTGCATGGAGCCTACCATACCCAGCTGCTGTCTGAGTGTCTGAATTAGGGCCCAAGAGTGCTGTCAAACTCCAAGAATCTTGCCACCATTTCTGCAACAACAGTAGAACCGCTGTACAGCACGCATAAGAAGTAACACCCATCTTCTCATGAATACAATGGATTTCAGAGCTTTCATTTTTCCACGACTAACAAGCCACCACTTCAGAGTACTACTGTGAGTAGCGTTACGTCACCTGCGTGAATGGTGGCTGCTGTGTTGCATTTCTGTAGGCTTGCGCAGTACTATGAGGAGAGTAAGGAAGAGTTCCATGCCTTTGGAAGAGAGGATCAAATCAGGAAGAGAGGGATAACTGCTCCACTACACAATTTAAAGTAGGGTGAGAAAAACCAGAGAGCAGCTGGAACATTGCTATACAGCAGTTTGAGAGTGTGTGTACTGCAAGCCGTATGCAGAATTTTACTGTTAAGTTTTTCCCTGCCAAATAATACTGAATTTTAAACATAGTGGGTTTTTTGGGTTGTGTTTTTTTTTTCCTTTGCCATTTTAAAATTTTTCTCCACCCTTGTGGTTGCCTTATCAGTTTTGATGCTTGTGTTCACTTCAGTTGAAGTTTAACAATTTAACTCTTTGTTCTCCAGGAGGGAACATTGTTGATGAGTGACAATACTTCAGCCATATTAAGAACTGCACATTTCCTTAAATGAAACCTACCCACACCGAGCTGGTACAGCTCCTCTGTAGCCCTGTCAGGTAGAGCAGCTGGAGTCACAGGTAGGTCAGAGTGCTTGGGTTTTGTCCTTACTTCTGACAAAGCCAAGACAGAATTTTTCTTTGAAGTCAGCACAGCCACAGCACTACAGATTCAATCTGACTTCTTACATCTCCTTGCTACCCAGATGTTTTTCCACACCTTTGTTTTCTGCTTTGTTCTTGCTCATGTGCCTGAAAAGAGGGGTTAGTGTGTCATACTTCTGCCATCTCAATCAAAAACTACATCTGCATTATATTCCTATATATGTTAGTCAGGTAGGTGGTTCTCTTAAGATACGAAGTCTGTTTTTAGTCTTGTTAACTGCTGTTTTACATCATTGCTTTACAGAATGGAAGATTTGCATGTTAAAAACTCTTAGGAAAGAGTTAAAGGTTCAAGCTGCCTTGAAAGTAAGTTTCAATTGGTAGTGTTAACAGCTTGAAAACCTTGACCTCAACGGTAGTTTAAATTTCTGATAGAAACAGTCAACAGATGGAAGATCAAAGTTTATTTTCTTTTACTACCAGCATACAAAAAAAACATATTGCACATCAAACAACCAAAACAAAAATAAAAATACTCTACTAAGGACTAACATATGTAGTTTATACAGAATAAACTTTCTGGAAATTGATCTTTTCAGTAGTTCAGGTTATGTCTTAATGGACATGACTAATTCAGCTTAGTGTTAACTAAAGCTATGTTTGATTTTTAAATACTGTACAGTTTAATAAATAAACCAAACAAAGCCTCAATGTAGAACAGTCACTGCCAATGTCACCCAGTATCCCTGCAGATTATGAGAATTTAACAAATGTATTCCAGTGGTCTGCAGATTTTTCCTCTACATACAGCATTTAAAAAACATGTATTAAAACAGACCAGTTTCCAGACTAAACTAATGGAGAAATTACATTTCAGTGCAAAATATTTTAGACTGCATTTCTTTCTAGTATTCCTCAGGTGAAGAAGTGGTTGCATATTATTAAAAATGTAACAAAAGCAGCTAATGCTTTCATAAAGAGTATTATGTTAGGGATCCCCCTCACATCTTTGCCATATTTTGAAAACAAAATAACATTTCCTATAGCCAGCAATTTTGTTTATTTAAATGTTACATATACTATCTCAAGGCACATCTGATGATATATTTATAACACAGTAGGTGTCAAAGTATGTTTAACATATGATTTCTTCAGGATCCCTCCCCTTTCTGTATTCCAAAATGGAGGAACTGAAAGTGCGGTGTCAAGACTGGCGATCCATATTCTATCTTTGGCAAGCTTATACAAGCACTATTTTAAATGTAATGTAAAAGAACTGTAAACTAGGAACTTCAGTTTATGAAACACCATTCAGCACTGCTTCCTCCTGGGTATTCCCATCCTCTTGAACAGTAACTTTCTTTTCATCAGGACTGTGCTGCAGTTTGGAAGGCTCCTCCCCAGAAGTTGTAGCAGGGCCATTCACTGCCTTTTCGGAAGGGCTGTTCTCCTCAATTGCGTCTTTCGCCTGGCAAAAACAAAACCAAGATAATGTTAAAAATTCTGTAAAAACATACAGAGCAGCAATATAAACTTCCCTCTGGCTCACACAGCAACTCTGCAATAGGAAACAGCTCCTATCTGTCTATGCCAGTATCTTGTCACTTAAAGCATCCTGTTACTTCTCCTGTTATTGATAGCAGTGTCTGTTACAGAAGTATCCTGAGGAAATCATGCCAAGGTAACCTTGAGACAGCATACCAAGAATTTTATTTCACTATTTCAATTTTTCTAAGCCAATGAAAAGCTGAGCTTTACATCCCTTTCACAAGTCTATGGTAGGATTAGATTATGTTAATCATAACAGCAATGGATCTTTCTTATTTTGCTCATCTCAGACATAACTTGTGGCAATATGCTCAATGTTACCTTAGAAATAAAGGACTCTGCTTTATTCAGTCCTGAATATTATTTTTTATGATACGTAATGCCACTCTGATCCTTTAAGGAGAACACATCTCAAATCTATGATCTTTGTAACGTTAATCCTTTCTAAAATAGTTTTTACAAGTCGCTGAACATGCCACCTACTATCCTCTACCTATAAAGTGCTTTAAGGATTAGTTCTCAAGACTCATCCATGGATAATTTTCACATTTTATTACGCAATGCTACATTAGTAAGTGTAATATTTTAAAAGGCATAAAGACTTAATTTGAGCATTACAGTGGTTACTAAAGTCTGCAGTGACAGTCTACGAGTCCATCTCAGTTCTGTGACCTCTGGGCCATTTCTGCTTTTATTTATTCTTGAACTCAAATACATTTGAAGTCAAATAAGGGTAATCTCAATGAGGCATTCCTTTATTGTTTTGCTGCAACAGAAGAGAAAGGAAGGAAATGCACATTAAAAAACCCCAATGAAAAATCCTTACCGTTTCCTTCTTGGTTTTGGCTAGCGTCTCCTTTGGAGGGTTTCTCTGTCTACTTTGAGATTCAGCTCGTGATATATAATCAGCTACTGTTACTGTACAAGGAAAAAAATACAGTGATGCTCACATCAGAAGTCTCATTTAGCATTAAGCTCCTTAAGTCTTCTGTACAAGTTACGCTATAACTGGGAGACATCTCATAAAGGGCCTTCACACTTACATGTATCAGCTACAAAGCAAAGATCGTTTTTTTTAAAAACTCACTAGAATCAGTGGTAACGTGATTATCTAGAGGTGGAATCTTAAAGTTAATAAAATAGGAGTTTTGGTCCAATTGTAAATTTTATTGGGAAATAAGGGCTTTCTGTACTGGGTTTGAAGAGATCAAACTGCAGGCTCTTCACACTATGGACTGTTTGTCATTGGGGGTTTTACTATCTTGAGCAGCAAAGAATTTCACTCTAATAAAATGAAGGTAAGTTAAAATACAAAAAGAATTGGGGGAGGTTCAGAGCATGGTATCACTTACGATAAAGTGTCATTCAAATCTCTGTTACTTCCTGAAGCAACTGGCAAGAGAACTTGCCCTCCTCCTGGTATTCAAAGTGCAGTCCACAGAGTTACCTCTGGCTGGGGCAGGTGGATTAACTGGGGGGCGGTGTGTGTGTGCAGGCACTGGAAGGGGCTGTATGAGCAAGCCTGTGCCCAAAAGCAGGAGAGCCCGGTTTGCACTGCTGGGGCTACACTTACTGGATGGCGGCCAGGCATTTTCTGACCTCTTTTCTTCTTACCACCTCAGCACATGTTCCTGGGGCCTGGTTTTGTCTTATTCCGCCCTCTTGTAACCACACCAACTGAGAGTCAATTCTATCTTTAGAATACATAGTACTACAAGTTTAAATACACACCTGTCTCTTCGATGAGCTAAAGCACATTAGAGTTGGCAAGCATTATCTACTGAACAGTACAGTCAATGATATTTAGTATATCATGCATTCAGGTGAACTATTTTTTGGGATTTAGGAATGACTGTGCATGAAACCTAAGTCAGAACAGGAAGTACAGCACATGAACTTTCTGTTACAGTAACTGGGCTTTTTACAACTGGGTCCTTGCATAACTGTCAAGACCAAGGGCATTTCTGCACAAGGAGAATTCTTTTTTAAAATGAGGTTCTGTACCCAGCTCCTCCAGTGCAGAGATGAGGCATGTTTTATGCATACAGTGTAAAACACCAACTCTTAATTTTCATGTAAGTGGTAGGAACCCAGAACATATAGCAATGTAAATGAAATAATACAGCTGAATGACTGAAATACATTGTTAGCATTTGGCAGGGGATGTCTTTCTTTCTTAATTTCACTCACTATACACTTACTAAGTATTTATGATGAGACTAAATTATTAGGGCATTTTTCATATAGACAGTATAACTAACTACCAGTGCTCTTACTGTTGTATTTAAAAATATTTATTATGGAAACTGAAAACAGTATCATGAAGAGAGACATCAACAGGAAAAAAATCTGAGAAATCTTGTCTGGAAAACTTTGCTCTTAGAATACTTAGATTTCAAAAACGAGAACTACCACAGCTTTTGCAGCTATGACCAACATCTCTGTGTTGCTGGCTGAAGTAAGTTTCTTAGAAGTAAAAGCTGAAATCGACTTTTATTTCTTCCAGCCCTTTATAAACTTGTATCACTGTTATAAAACTAGAATGTTGAGAAGTAATGGGTTACTTTGGGGTTTCTTTGGTGTTTTCTTAGGGAGTGAAGTGTTTTGTTTTGGGTTTTTTCTGCCCCCAAGTTTTAGTTAGTGTAATGCAACAACCTTTTTCTTAATTGGATGTTGTATGAGCACCACAGACATAAGACAGACAAATATGGGTGAAATTTTAACCCTGTCAATCTAGAAGACCTTCTGTTAACTACCTCACACCATGTATGCACAAGTTTTCTCAATAGGGCATTATATCGAAAATTAGCTAGTTCACCTTTAACATTTCAAGTGTTAGTACACACAAAAGAAATGCAACAAGCCACAACAACAGAAAATTGGAAACATGCAATTTCATTTAAATGCGTCCTCCTTCCCACCCTCAATTTGTAGATGACTTAGAAATATCCACAAAAGCCGAGGACTGACAGCAGCAGTTTGGTACAGGCGGGGTGCAGGCAATGCCACGCGAGCTCCCTCGCAGTGCTCTGCCAGTGCTCCCACACCCTGCCACGCCAACTCTTGGCTTCTCGGCCAGCGCTGAAAAGGTTGTGTCGCATTCGATGCAAGTGCACAGATGTGAGTGCAGATCATGAACCTTCATGTTTGTCATGATCCTGGACCACTGAACTCAACAGCAGCCTGGCTATTGACTTCAGTAAGACCTGGATCAGAAGCGTAACTCGGATGTCCAAGCAGAAAGTTAAGACATTATAAATTAGTTTCATTAGGCAGATTAAGAACTTTTAGAAGTTCTCCTAGTAGAAGGATTGTCAATCAACTTTATCTAGTAGTCTTATTAGTTATCCAGTAACCTTTTCACATTATGCAGCTCCATGTAAAACAGCAGACACAACATTCTCTCATGCTTTTGACCTGAGATTACCCACAGCTCCACTCGAATTACCTGGCTGTCTATCTTCTGCCTGACCCCTGAAGCGACGCCTGCGGCTACGATTGCGTCGCTGGGGTTTTTTGTCACTATCATCTGCAATTGCAAAGTTTACCATGAACTATTTCTGATGATAAAATAAATAAATTCTTCAGCAGTTTCAGCATGGGGCATTTAAAATTGCTTCTGTTAAAGAGACAAGCTAAAGACAGACTGAAAGAAAAACAGAATTTTATACTGAAAGCATACACAATAAGGTACAAGCTAGATTTTACTTTTTTTGCTCTTGCTCATTAAAACATTTAGGCACATGCTTAATGACCTCAGCTTTCATTTAACAATTAAGTAATGGTATGTCAAATTTTAGCCACATATCCCATGAAAGAGGTGGTTTTTCTCTGCATTATTAAACAACATTATATTCTTGTCCCAGTGAGTATCAAGAGAATTTACTGAGGGAAAGCACTTAAGCAGAAGCTTGGTAAAGAAATTAACAGCTACTTAAGTAGCTTTCCTACACCCAGACTTAGGTTACCAAGGGGAAAACTGAATGCTGATCCAACAGCACCGTTTCTATGAAAACAGCAGTACCAATGGGAAATGAAAAGTTAAGTCTTCGGTGTCTCCGTCAGAGAGTGTTTACAAAAGAGGCACATGAAATGCCAGTGGAGCTCAGTAAACAGGAGATTTCACGGCAGAGCCACGAGGGAAGTCTTTCTTTAATCAGACAGCAACCTTTAACAGAACAACGATTCGTCACTAACAAAAATGAACAAGTGTTTCACTACACTTACATGGACAACACATTTTTTTTCTGAGCTTGTTCTGGGACTATCATCCAACTGTTTACATACCTAAACCATTCTCATTAACAGAAGCTGTATCAGACTCTGTCATTCCATCCATAAGAACAGCATCCTCATCAGTCCTTCGCCTGCGTGACCTCCTGCGACGGTTACTACTGTGGTGGGATTCACTAGCATCGGTATCCACAGTCTGGTCTGACTCTGTGTTATCAAGCAAGCTGTAAGGGTTGCTGTCCGGGTCTTTGAGCACTAAACAAACAAAAAGTTTCCATCTAAGATACTGTAGTTACTTATTTAATTTCCAGGCTGACTTACATCTGTATTTGAAAGTTTCAAAATACAAAGCAACCCTAGGAAAAGGTGTGATACACAGAACTACAGCACCTACGAGTTCATACAGATCCCTCTCTGACTTTAAGCCAACAGTATTTGGGGTATGTATTCAATACGTATTCTGAGGCATCACAACTGGCACTTCTATTCATTGCAAAGATTTCCAAGGTGAAATTTAGAGAACTTTAAACTGCTAAATGTGTAAAATTCACCTTTCATTTCAAAGCTGTACTTTTGACAATTAAAGTGTTACGAATTAGCACAGTCAAATTCTGGTAAAACAGAAGACAACTTCCATTCTACGATTTCTTCTCTGGCAAGTGTAACTCAGAAGGCAGCCTTAGGGAACATGCCAAAGATTTATAAACTTTGGTAATATTATTATGTGTGGGTAGCAGCAGAAGAAAACAAAGATCATCATGAGCAACAGACACACAGACAAAAACCTAACAACATATTGTATGACAGGAAATTATCACACAAATCTACTTAAATCCTAGTATATTAAGATTATAATGTAAAAATAGAGTGTTTTAAAGTAGTAAGAGGTGCTACAGAATGCTGCCAGGAACAAAACCCAAATTCAAGCCACTTCTGAAACACAGTACCAGAGCTAATGGATGACTTCCCGCCGCGAGGGCCACCACGTCCACGACCTCCAGATACGCTACGTCCTCGCCCTCCAGGACGTCGCCTATTGTCACGTTGATGTCTGCTTTCTCTGTCATCTTCTCCTGCCAAGGACCAGTCACTAAGTTCATCTTTTCTCTCAGATTCTGTTTCAGAGGGATTAGAGAGCTCAGAGTTTGTACCTTGTCCAAGAGGGAAAAGAAAATTGGAAATTAGTATGAGATTTGGGATTATATTCTGGTTTCAGATTCTTACAAAGTCTTCCAACCAGCTTGGCTGGTTTTATATAATTATGTTAAATATATATAATGTATACATATAAAAATTAAAAACATTTATTAATATACAAATATAAAAGTATATACATGTATATATACATTTTATATTACATATACACTCATGTATAAAAATATACGCACATATAAAATATAGATAGAGTATAAGATTCTCAACCTAAGTTTGTTTGCAATAACATGAGAAATGAGGGCTCAAAGATTACCCAAACTGTAATGTACGTGCACAGATAAACCTAGGATTAAACAGCATTTCCTCTCTTTGTGCATACACTGCAGGCATTTGGTACAGTTTCTAGGCAACTTCTCTGAAATTCCCAAGGACAACTTTGCCACCTTAGCCTGATGGCTGTTGCTAAGCAACCTCTTCTGGCAGCCCTAATGCTGCTTGAACAATTTAACTGTTTATATTAAATAGTGTCCACAATATCCCACTGTCTCCAAGCTAACCAAACCCACACAGCCTTTTACTACTTAAAAATTCAACACCTACTATTTATTTTAAGCATCCAGAAACTCTCCCTATGAATCATTCTGGAATAAAGACATTTAGATCCATATGGTTCTAACATGCAATTCTTGCCATTCTGGGGGAAAAAAAAACCCCAACAAACAAAAACCCCAAGAGTTTCCCAAATGAAAGTCTACGCATATATAAACAAGCTGAACAACACTCCTTACATTTTAGTCAAACAATTCATTGGGAAGTAGTAAAAAATGCCGTTACAAACATGAGCATTA
Organism: Mesitornis unicolor; assembly: GCF_000695765.1. Taxonomy (NCBI): domain Eukaryota; kingdom Metazoa; phylum Chordata; class Aves; order Mesitornithiformes; family Mesitornithidae; genus Mesitornis; species Mesitornis unicolor. The sequence continues at coordinate 229,662 of NW_010156273.1, forward strand.
TCATCAGAATCGGCCTGACCAACATGGCGTGATCCTGGAGGCTGCAGTGACAGGCTCTAGAATCCAAAAGAACTTGTCTGATTTTGTAACAGAACTGAGCTACGTGTAGATGATCAAGAGTAATTTACCATATTGACTAAACAGATGTATTTTTGCCGTTTACTGGAGCACCTATGTTTTTTTGTGAAATGCATCTCTACTGCAATGCAGACCATCTCCCTCTGGGGAAGCTGCTGCTGAATGAAAAGCGGATGTGCACACCTCTAGGGAACTGAATAGCAGTTCCTTGTTAATTTAAAAATATATCAGAATATCTCACTATGTCTTAAACAAATCCAGTTATTTCCTGACCATATTAAAATAACAGGATTTTGTGCTGTCTACGTTTTAAATTATTTTGCTTTAGTTTTCAAAAATACATTTATAAGATGGCCATGATCACAAACCTTTGTTTCTCCTCCTCAAAACAGATAATGCTGTTACTTTTTTTCTTAACCTGTGTCTCCTGAAGATTATCTGTAGCTCCTTCTCTTTCCCATTTTGTATGATATAACCACTACTGCTGACAGATGAGACCTTACCAGTGTTCAGTTTGCTCATTTTTAAAGTATCAAACTTAACTTGAACAACAATGTAAATTAATTAGGTGTTTTGAGCTATATAAAAAATAAAACGGCAATTCTCAATTTCCAGCCGTACTTTCACTCAACCATGCTGAACACAAAGAAATCCAGAAGCAGTTATGGATTCAGAAGTAGATGCTGAAGAAAACTCACCATAACCAGATGTGTAATTGGGGCCCCTGCGGCCTCTCCCTCTTCCGCTGTAGGACCTGGAGCCCTGCACAGAGGAGAGGGTGCTCTCATCGGTGGTGTAACCCTTGTCTTTCTCAGGAACTCTGGCAGAAGAAGGTCTGAAGCCCATGCCGATCTGACGCAACTGTTCATCAATCTGGAGCCTTTCCAGTCTTAGTTGTTCTACCTCCTACATAAAAGGAAACAAGAAACATTGCTCATTAAGTGTTCTTCCCCTCACAAAATACCACTGTCTGTCCAGTCACCATAATAACCAGCATTCCTGTAGGAGAGTGACCACCACCTTGAAGGTGACTGCAAATAATGGAACTCACCTATGAGTTCTGCAGTCTCTGAATTTTGGGAGAAATCTAAAAATCTCTCTCTTCAATCACCATGCTGAAAGCCTGTTTTTAAGACTACTGGTAGCTTTCTTAATTACACTTCACCATACATTTTCTAGTAAAGTTTTAAAATAAGCAAACTGAGAAAGTAACACTGTTGAAATTAATTCATTATTTCTATTAAGTCAACACAACAACTCCATACAAAGCCAACCCATCTAAATGGATAACTGCTCTGATAGTGGAGTATCAGTGTGGTACCATTAAAAATTCCATCCTACCCCAACAGAGCATCAGTCTCAGAACAGAACACTGAGACAAAAAATGCTTATTACTTCTCAAATGCCACTTAAATTGGTGCTCTTTACAGTCCATCGTTTCAACACCAACAGTACAAAGTAACCACGATAATGTATTTAAAGGCCTCCGTAACACCTATGGGCAAGGCATGGATTCAAAGCGCCAAACCTTAAATCCCAATACACAGAGGGACAGTTTATCACCAACTGCATATACCACCAAAGCTGTTGTTCAAAAATTCTGTAACTTCAACCAAAATTTCCTCTACAGATTCTTTCTCCTGAAACTGAAACACACTTACCTTTAGGTACGCGATGTGGTATTCTAAAAGAACTTGGACATTTCCAATGCTTTCTTTAGTCCCAACAAATACAAATGGTACCATTCCCTACAGAAACAAAATGTCAAATCTTATTTTCAGGAAGAACGTTATCATCAAAACAATGCTTTGTTTAAATTAGAAAGAAATCTGTTTAAATTACTAAAGTGAGCTAAACAAACAAAGACAGCAGCTGGATCTTGGGCTGCACAGATGCACTACAAATAGCTCAGCCTGGGGTGAGGGCAGGGGGCGCAAGACTGCCCAGCTCCCCCAGCAGCCTAAGCTGGCAGTTGAGGTAACCTGACATAGAGCGGCTACTTCTCCCCACAAGACACAAGTGCTCTGTGTGTTTATCACAGTTGCTGTGTAGCACAATCCACAGTTTACCAAGAAATGCTCAGTACTTAATTAAACTAACTCTACAAGACGAAGCACCTTTAGAACATCTGATCTTATGTTCTTACATATTTAAAATACATGAACACTATGAACACTATCAATCCCAAATGAGTTATGCAGCTAGAGTACATATAGGAGAAAGATTTTTTTAAAAAGTCTTGCTTCAGTGGCAAAAAACCTATCTTGAATTGTTTCATATAAAATTTACTGTGAGATACCAGTCTGAAAAAACACTTAACTGCCCTCTCGATATCCACAGAAAAGTTATAAAACTGACTTTGTTGAATAATCCACAAGCATCTATCTAGAAAACCACCCAAACCACACACTGTTTTTGTAGCATGGACATCACCACCATTACAGGTTGGCCATGGAAAAAATGGGTGCATAGGCCAAAGGCCGTATCTATGAACTGCATAACGACGCAGAGATGAAACAGCGAGCCGATTCTGACACCACAAGGTAGCACTTTAACTCTTTTGAGTCACGCCCTTGAAATTCTCACCTTCTGCATACATTTGCCTACATATTCGTTGTTAAAAGATTCAATATACTAGTTTTGAAAATAAAAACCTAATCATAGGAAGAAAGAATAAAGTACTTACATCTTCACGGGGCAGTTTATTTTCATTATCTCCTTCAATTCGCACCCTGACGACTCCAGACTTGTCTACAATCTCCTGAATCACTTTTCCATTTTTTCCAATAACTTTTCCTTCAGAGGGCAAGAATGGTTAATTTTGCACCAGTAGGCAAAATATTTCAACAAGCTTCCTGATATTTTAAGTCATGTATAACAATTGTAACAACCACCTGACTGCTTTATCATTCACTTTGTTTCAAAGTTTTCTCCCACTTCACAGAGGTACAAAAAACCCAAAGAAAACCCCATGCGGTGTCAGAAGGAAGAGGTGAAAACTTCCAAAATTAAACTACGTATAGATGCACAGAATGACAAGTATTGATGAAGATCACCACCACACACAAGTTTCAAATAGAACCAGACTAAGAGTAAAATGGCACAAGTTTTACAAATGCCTATTTTGAATTTATATATCATAGTTCAGACTTTCCTGATACTTTCACAGGAATATACAATATACATTTGTTGGGAGTCTCTTAAAAAACAAACATGCAAAAAACTACATAACTGTTTTCTGAAAATCACTTTTGCCTTTACAACAAACGTGAGTACTGCCCATACTTCCCATATTCCCTTTAAAATATTTATTTTGAGATCATGGGTGGGATCTAAACCAAAAGGTTCTTCAGAACCTATAATTTTAAATCTCAAAAAGTGACTTCTTTGCTCCTTTACTAAAAGATTTTAGCTCTTCCTTAAACTGAAGTTACGTGGAAACATTTCTTCATCCCAGCTACAGATATCTTGCACTTTGAAACATTAATGCTTGATTTATGAGCAAAGGTAGAACCTCTGCAAAATGGGTGTAACAACCAGAAGTGTGTGACAGAACACTCCACAAGTACATTCTTTACAGAACATTCTTTGAGACATGTTGATACAGTGAAGTGCAGAAAGCATTAAAAACTGTCTCCTTTCCTCAACAGTTCAAATAGCTCAGCAGGGTTTTTTTGTCTCTGTCTTTAAAAATAAAAACCCAAAACATACTAGGGATAATCGTTCTGTATGCCTACAATTTCATTTTGCACAGTGATCCTGTTACTACTACTAAAATAAACCACACTCATGGTGTTAAACATTTTTCTATGGATAATTGTTGGCCAATATTTGGGAAAAAGTCTCCAGTGCCAAGGAGCTTCAGTGGCTGAAACCAGCAGCTCAGCAGAGGGCAACCCCCTCTCTTGGTATGGAAAGAAACGCACTGGGCATAGTGTGGTGTCTTCAACTGCAATAATTAATGACCACTGCACTTCTCTTAGCTTGGGTGCCTTCATAAATGTAGCAAAATTTCTGCTAACGCGTGTGACCACCGGTGATTTGCACAAGATGTCAGCCTTTGTCATAAATGGGTATTGCAATTATTTACAGGTACCATTTTCAGTTAAACACAGGACTATGACCAGTGCCATGATTCCTATACGGGTACCTCCACGTTAGCTAGAATGCCATCCAAACCCCTCAAACACCTCAAATTGTAAACCAGATGTAGCCAAGTTCCTTGGTTCATGTGGGTTTGCTGAATGAGATTACAGAAAAAAGTGTGTTCTTGTACAAACAAACAATTTGCTGAATGTTAAGACAAGCTTTAACGTTTGGTAGATGAGAAAATGATCAAGTTGCATCAGATACATAATTTGCAGAGGTCCTATTGAAAAAAAAACCCACAACAAAACGTGTTACACCTTAACTTGCTCAGGTTACAAAGCCTTGAAAGTCTAATTTTGAGGAGTTTGCGCGTGAATTGTTTAAATTACATAGTCTGTAATATGCAAGCTCTAAGCCCAAAACAATAGGAGGTTAAAGCACACCTTTCAACTTCTCCTCTGGATAATCCAACTGCTGTTGAATTGGGTACAATCCGGTGCTCTTAGTACCCACTTCACTCCTGCACTGCCTGAGAGGAGCAGGAGGAGGGTAACGGCAAAAGCGCCCTGTGAGGACTGGACGAGGGAAGGGGTGTCTTTCTTTTGCAGGGAAATGGAGATTAGCCCCACCTTTAAGGTAGCTCATGAGACAGAAGCTACCATAATAATAGGCGTATACAAATTTTGGGAAGCTACACCTTCCTAGGAAGAAAACATGGGAAAATGCCCATTTCTAGAATGAGGATGAGCCTGACAAGCACTGCCGAGTTCTGCAGCTGCTCCGGCCCATCCACCCACCACCTCGACCGGCTCTGAGCCCAGCAGGGAGCAATGACACGAGCACTGCCTTCTGTCACTCGTGCAACTCAACGGCACTCATTAAATTCTGGAATTTCGTTTCTGCACTTCTAAGTAGTCAATTTAGTTTGTTTTACTAGAATCTGAACTTCAAATATTACCCTTAAATGAGACACAAAGTCTGTAATCAAACCACCTTAAGGGTTAAAATCCTGACAAAGGATTATTCAACAATAATATATGTAATTTCTTAATAATTCCCGGATACATATAGTTTTAAAAGATTAATCACTTTCTACTTAAACAGAGAAATCAAACATGCTATTGGCATCTAAGTCTTTGCAGTCATGCTGATTAGGCTCCCTTTCCCCAAGTTTAAGTTTTAGCAGTATTACATACCAACAAGATTTCTGGGAACTTGAATAAAATCCTCCACAAATTCCAAGTAACTTCTAGCCTTTTTTACTGCATCAGCAGTCTGGAAATGAATTTAAAAAAGAAAAAATATAAGGAGTTTATTTGTGAATGTAGCATATTAAGAATAAAACCTTTTAGCAACAGCTACAAGCCTTCCAAACATCAAAATTATTTTTAAAAAAGAATAGAAACAAGATTAATCTAGCTTTGAACTAAATGTTAAAGAAATAATTGAGTAAAACACACAAACAAAATTCAGTGGCAAAGCATCAGCAATGAATAAACCAACTTCTTCCATGCTACTTTAAGACATTTTAAAATATTATTATCTGCAATTTATCACAAGTAAACCCCAGACAAAGTATCATACAGGTATATCTTCAAGGAGTTTCTGGTAGACATTAATTGGGAAAAAAACAGCTAATTATGTTAATGTTCTCCAAAATCAAGACACATTTTTCAAATCCAGAATCCATTTATTAAAATAAATAAGGATCACCAAGATTCTGTACTGCAAAGAAATAATTCGTAAGCAGCCCTACCAGCATTCATAGAAACTCCAGCTTGCAAGAACACGTTAGAAGAAAACTGTGGATCACATATCCCATTTCACCTGATGCTGCAGTGAGTGAGTACTTACATGGCTATGACTAGATGGGCAAGCCGTAAAACTCCAGCTTAACCTCTGCATTTTCCTCTAAACCGCTTTGAAAGCATCCAGTTTTTCTCCACAGATACCGTGCTGCCATCATCAATATTGTCACCAATAAAAATCTGATTCTGCCATTTTTAATGTAGTTTTTAACATGTAACAGACCATTGTATTTCCCAGAGGGCCACACATGTGGAAAAATGGGGGAAGGAGAAAATGATTCTCAGTCTCGTTTATCTCTTGACAGTACCTAAAGATGATGTCACCTGATGAAGATAAGACATTGCCAAATGCAAGAGCAAACTCTCCATGGACCTTTACAGGCTCACTGTAAGCAGTGACTGGCTCTACAGCCTCTTCCCTAAGAAAGGTGTACACATTCTGCAGAACAGCCCAAATAAAACAGCCGTTTCCTGCTCTGTGAAGCTTCTGTTCTCCTACTCGGTGTTCAAGAGAACAGAAAGAAACAACACAACCACAGGAACATTCTTGTAACAGACGGATCCATTTAGCACACAAACCTTAATACCAAGTACTGTTTGCAAATACACATTAAACCTCAGTGCCAAAATGCCAAAAGCAGCTACTCCTCTCAGTGTGCGCACACTCCCAAGGTGTTCTTCCTCACCACACAACCCACTTGTATCTACAGGAAAGGGACCTCCTGCAGAAGGCTGGGAGGCATTCAGAGCACCGTGCTCTGCAGGAGAATTTGGCAGCCTCAAGGCAAACTGGGGATTCAAAGGAACATCAATGCTGCAGGAAGGTACAGGAGCGTACAGACAATGCACCAAGCCTCTAGAACTGGCTACAGGTAGGAAGTTCTCAATTTTCTCTATAAATATTCTCCTGTTTCTTTCCCATCTTGTGCTTGACGAGAAACTAATCCTGAATAACAAACACCTTCAGGCAAACTCTGTCCTGTAGCTGCAGGTAAATGGCACTGCTGCTACCTGGCGTCCACAGTGATCATGGCTACAATGGGGTACGGCACTAGGGAACCTGCCCTAATCCTACATCACCTCTACACTGTAAGTAACATTACAAACAAGCACTCTCCTTCCGGAATGCTGGTTTCTGGTGACAGTTCATCTACAACGTTTTCCAAGACAGGACAGACTCACTGGTTAGTAGGGAGAACTACAAATGCTGACAGCTTTATTACCAAATGTTAAAAATTAACTGACAGCTAATTGAGGCTATACAGATGCTGAAACAAGAAACAAAACTTCACATTAGCAACAGCAAAAGTGTAGAATTAAGGAACAAATACCAGCATCTAGTCAGTAAAAACAGCTTTTGAGCATGGTTTCCATTTCACACTAACGCCTCAGCCCTTTCATCTGTCATTTATTAGACAATACATGAAATAGGGGTACCACCAGTTCCTGCATCTTTCAATGAAATCAGGGAGTCCTAGAAGAACAAAAAAATTATAAACCTCTGGTCCTGCAGAGATCAAAGTGACAGCGCAAGAAACATGGGCAAAGTGGATTTCAAGAGAATGAAACAAGCAATAAAGCACGGAAAACAGACGAACAGGAAGTTGTGGGGAGCAGAGGCTCTGCACACTCAAAGCAACTGCTAAGATGATACAAACCTCAGCACGCATCAGCCATTTTTCACCTTCAATGAACTCTACCAAGTAAGACAATTAACTGTAGAGTTACAATGTCCTCCCTCAGGGGTATGTTTATCACCTCTTTCCCAAAGATGAAGGAACAGCGACTGCTTCCACAGAAGCAGCATTAGAAGAAAATTAACAACTGGAACCTGCAGTTCTCCAGCGCACCTATACACACATCTACACCGCCGCAAGCACTGGAACTTCTGTGCAAGTGCAACCTGTATGACTCATTCAGACCCCAACAGCATGTAAACCTGATCTGACCATGCATTATTCTCAGTTCCTTGCAGTCAGTAATCAGAAAAGGAAAAGATAGGTAAATTTTTTCTCTCTCAAAATCAGTATGCAAATGGATTAAAGACCTAAAAAATCTGAATTACCAGTAACCACTTTTCTAACTTTGAACAGCAGCCTACACATGCATTCATGCTTTGGTTAGTCCACATGGTAGCCCATACAATCAAGACACGTACAAACTACCTGAAGAGTCTTTAACAGAAAGATTAAATGCAGGGTATTTTCTAAACTCAGTGTTATACCTTTCGCAGCAGGAGAGATCTAAATGAGAGTGTCAAGTAAGAACTGCACAGCTGCACAGGTTTTAAGGAAAACGTTTTGTGACACAGTCACTAACGCAGATCTAGTGGCCATGTGCTGGTGAAGCACACTCCTATTACAAACAGTGGATCCGTCTCAGGATTCTCACAGCAGTTTCTGAGACAAGGTTCAAAAGGCTCTCTGAAGTCATGGTACCTCTTTTAGACCTTCGCTAATGGAAAAACCAAAACTACTTCTGGGAATCATTTTAAAAGCCTTATCCCATGCAGATAAAGACAAAGCCCTCCTAAGTCATGGCAGGGAACAGTGCTTCTTCCACTGTGATACGAGTCTTTTCTCCAAGAAATAAAATAAAAGGCATATCAGTCTCCTAGTTTAAAGGGAACTAAGCTCATGAAAGCTCCAGAGGGAAAACAAGTAACAGTCTCCTGAAGAAGGTAGGACAGATACAATCTTGCTATCCTTCTATGCAAAGGAATTGTTATCAAACAGTTCAGGATTTTAAGAAAATGGTGTAAGAGGGAAGAAGCTCAAATGTTAAGAATCACACAGGAGTGGATGTAATTTTGCCAGTAATGAAGGTCCATCAGAACCTTTGCTCTTTCCGATAAGGTTCCCCGCCTCTGGGGAAGCACAAGATCTCAGAAGGAGGGAGAGCCATGCACTGCCTAAGCTCTGAAGTTCCCCACACCGTGGTCTCTGTAACAGGTATCAGAAGCAGCACTTCAGGCAGAAGGGAAAGGGTCTTGGAATCAAAACAGTCTTGACCAGACAAGGAACAGCATTCCATCCAGTTCAGCTTCCTTCTAATCACGTAACTCCCCAATATTCTTCACAATTTATCTCCCTGTTACTTCCCTCAAAGATTCTGGCCCTGAACAACACTGAACTTTCAATTTGTATGCGAAATGTCAGTTATGGGAGACCCTCAGACCCTGACTATGCTGCCAAGGACACTGCATCACTACTCCCACACATTTCTCAGCCTAAAATTGTCGGCCGTGCATTCAGCCATTAAAGCCTGGCTGGTGGCCAGCTTCAGCTAAAAAGAGGCAAAAAAGAGCAGACAAGTACACCTAGATGCTGAAACCCTTGTCATGTGGAATATTTAGGTTGCCTGGCCTTTTTAGAAGCAACTACGGCTTCTGGGAAAGAAGGCTGGCCGTGTCTAAAGGCATTTTTATTTAGGGGCCATCTGGTATTTATAATCATTGCTGCGCACTTTTGTAAGAGGCTGGTGACAGTCATAACCTTTCCACAAGTTTCAGCATCACAGCATTCACATTAAAGAAATCAAAACTGGAATACACTAGACATACTACTGTGTTTAAACTTGCCTGATTCTTCTTCATGAGCTGAGAAGTGATTTACTGGTAGTACTACGTCAAAGAAGGATCTGCTGCTACTCTGATACCCTGGAAGTGTTTTAAGGTTTTCAAAAAACAGACACAACTTCAGAGATACTGAAGAGTACAGAAGTTTGTACTCCCTTAGCAACATGAACCTCATCTGACCCTTGGATTGCAAACACACTCCACTCCTGACATGCATGGAGCATAATTCAAGACCAGAGATTGCTGAAACAGACAGCCAAGGATTTCTAGAAGTGTTCACACCAGACACTCAGGTGTCAATGACATGGAATAAAAAAACCTCAAGAAGTGAGGACCCTGACAGAGCCTTGGTGACAGTGGCATTTTTGTCACGACTCCTCTGCCTCCTGAATGGATCATTGTTTTGGTCAAAACCCAGCTACACTTCAAGGAACTTGTGAGATTTAAAGCACATCACTTAAGAGTCACACAAATGGAACTAACTTGGAGCAAGCCAGCATTATTTTGCCAAAGCCAAGATTAAATTGCCAAAATCAGAGGGTTAGAAGCAGCATATATACACTTCAACGTATTTGGCTAGGTCAGAGGAGCAGACACTACGCAGCAAAACAGACATGATCCAGACGTGGGGAGAACCAACAATGACAGCATATCAGTCTGAAGGAGGAAAAACCAATCTGTGATCAAGTAAAACAGCAGTGAATGACACCTCTCTCAGGTTGACCAAAACGTGGTTAAACAATTTGTGCATCAGCACTCAGACTGATTAGGACAGAATGTATCTTATGGAGGTCACCACTGCAATGAAGTCTTGTTTCAGACACATAGTACAAGCTGCCATAGTGTGAACATACATATACGCTTGGACAACTACTCAGCTATTTCCAGTTCTTATTTCTGGGTACCACTCTTGCCACTTTAAAAGCATATATAGAGTAAAATGTTCATCAGATTCATACAAAGTCAGCCCTTACCTCTCCGTAGATTCTGAAAGTACCAGTATCCTCCTCAAGTTCAATAGCAGTTACTCCTGGAACCTTTCTGGCTTGCTGTATGTTACTGCCATGAGTTCCTATAGCAAGTCCCATTAAATCTTCTCTGACTACAAATTCCTCATGAAATGCTGCAGCAAGCTGCTTTGTGCACTGAAGGGAAAACAAGGTAAGACTCATCCATATGCACCCAATGTAATGTAACCTTACGTGCTCAGCTTCAAGCATCAAGAATTACAAACTATGGCTTACTTCTAAGTGTTTTGTAGCTTCTTCATTTCTTGACATAAGCATAAGTTTGGTGCGAATGCTACGCAAATGCATGTCACTCAGTATATTCACTCTCTTCACTGTTGCTTCGCTGGCAGACTACAAAAGACAAGGAACGTGAAGTTTCATTTTTTAAGCAAATCCAAATTTAGAGGATTAATCAGGAACCTATCTAAACTACAACAGAAACATGATCTAAATTTCCCGTACTTACATGGACACTATTCTTCCTCACACAATGCATAAGAAATTCAGCACCACCTCTGCAAACCAACGATGTTCTGTTCTCATTCACAGCGTATTTTACCCTAAAGATTTTGCTGCTGGATATGCACAGGAACTCTCTCCCCTTGATGTTCCCCAGACAAACAAATTAAATGCCACTCTACCATATACATACTTGCATGGAAAACACAATTCTGGAGAGTGAGGTTCAAGTGTATAATATTAAGTAAACACAACTGTGAAGAGAAACTAATGCTGGAAAAAGTCTACGTAGTAAGAGAAAACTGTCACTAAAGAACCTAAGCGAACAATTCCCTAGTGGCTTTGCTGAACTGGTGCAGTTCTTCACGGAAACCCAGCTGCAGATCAAAATGCACAGTGAAATACAGCATGGGGGAAATCTACTGCTCCAGAGCAGGGCACACTGGAGTTACCTTTGAGCAATCTGCACAAATCAGTGAAATGGCACACAGTTGTGGATGACAAAAAAAACATGAAAGTAATGGGACTGAAAGCTGTTCCTAAATTCAGGCTACACGCAGTTCAGTACTTGTCACCTCTCCAAAAGTTCTGCCCCTAGATATTGAATTTAAACATCTACTTACACTAAATCTCTCACAATTTTCATAGATTGACAAGTCAAACCATTTTCCATACAAATATACAGCTGGCTATATACTTCCCATAAATAGTATACTGAAAATTCATGCACCAGTTGCACAGAAATAACTACTCACCAGTATTATTAGTTGAGCAGTTTCAGCATGATAAAAAATTCGACACGCTCCCACAGCTTTCTTGAAATCTTTATGTGCGTTTTCATTAGCACACCTAAGGAGACAAAATTATTATTTCAGCCAAGCTGTGTCAAAACAGGACGTGTAATATCATGATGCAAACAAAGAACATTTCAGCATAGTTTACGACAAAGACTGCTCAGAAACTGGGAAATTACCATTTTCTTTAACAAGGTTCCAGAGCTTATTTCTCTGTGGACCGTATGCCATCATGGTTGTTTGGCAAGCCTCGGTACCAGAGGCCCACTGTGAGGGCATCACCTGTACAAGCCTAAAGCAAGATCTGAAGCTCCCATCTCAAAACCTGCATTTGGTCCCCACCCCAAATGCTCAGCAGGGATCTCAGTCAGGAGTTTCTCAACCGGATCCTGCAACCATAGCCACCATGGACCTCCAAACTGGCCCCTACAAAGTACAAGCCAAGTGGGTTTTCTTCCCTCTCAACTGCAGTAAATGCCTTAATAAAGTGTGCAGAGCTACTCACGCATCTCTCAGGTCTTCAGGAACATCCACTGTGCACTTGAAAAAGGTGTTCTTTTTGACAGTTTTGTTTTGATTCACAGGTCGGAGTCGCTCATAAGTGACAATTTCATTGTAAGTGGCATCACAAGCAGCATATTCAATGACATAAAACTACGGAAGAATTTTTTTTTAAATGGTAATTTCAGTAAGGAACAACAAAGGCATAGTAACATTACCAGCATCACCAAGAAAGCACAAAATATGAGTATAAAGACTAAAACATAAATCTGAGTTGATACAATGCTACACAAATGAGCCTGAACATACTTCAGTACCCTTTTGATACCTCAGTGAATTCAGGGCACGATATCAGTGTAATTTCAGTTCCCCAAAACAGCATCTTTGATTGATTTTTCTCATGCTCATCCCTCTTCAAATAATTACTTTAGTCCAGTTTAAATTCCTAAATTCAAAATGTTTACTGGAGCTTTATGTCTAAAAAATACTTATTAGAGAAGCAAACAACTCATTCTTCACCAAAATACCCGCTCTGCAACATTAAAAAAAAAATCCACTGATTCAATAGGCAAAATACCCGTGAATCATGTAAGATCAAAAGGAAAATAAAAATTCAATCTTTGTGATACTCAGTATCCCAAATTTAGGAAACCAAGAGAACTAAGAAGACTTAACAGCTACCAATAATCTACTCCTACACTCCCACCCAACACAGTCAAGGATAAAGAAGCTTGTGCACAGTGTCCCCAGAGCCTGGCTTTGTGTTGAGGATGGAGCCTTCACCCATCCTCCCTTCCACCTCCATGCAGTTTAGGAGTGCAGCAGCTCGCTCTCCTCTTCCTCCCTCAAAACTGGCATCTGTTATCATCAACACACAATTTACTCAAGTATCAGGAAAAAGTAAATCACTAAGGTTGTGACATACTTTTCCATCTGTTATTTTCCATTTTCAAGTTTTAAGTTTAGCTTAGGTATCACCCTAATCATATAAAGCTGCCTTGAAACATATCAAAAAAGTTAAAATAATGAAAAATAAATACTAAACAGACAACTAAATTTAAGAGAACTATCACCATAAGCTTTAAAAAAACCCAACTCCTATAGTTAAAGACAATCCTGGTTATCAGAGGGATGGCAAAGCTAACTATCATTAGATACATGGGTGGTTTGTGAGTTTTATATTTACTTTGATAAAAAAAATATGAATATGGAATCATGTTAAAAACTGTACAAAGAAGCCAAAACTGAACTGCGATGGATTGGTTTTTTGTTGTTGTTGGGGTTTTTTTGGGGCACAGATGGATGGGGAGACAGACACACAATTCCATAGAACACCCAATTTGACAAAGCTGTATAAAGATACCAGTCATCTAGTATCATTTTTCCTGTCAAAAATACTAGAAAATTAAGAATTGGATAAAACTGCATTTAAATTCAGAATTATTATTTTTTCTTTTACTGTTTTCTGAAATAAGCAGCATAGTAAGGTAACTGATAGCAAAATTCCAAATTTCTGTGCTATATAAGAGAAGCAGATCAGCCTCAAATGACAAACTCTATCATCTAAATGAGTTTGTCTCCTTTTCTCTCATTTTGTTAACATGCCGCTCATTCACAAGGATCAAGACACAGAATCTTCCTTTGAGAACTGTTTGGCACCATCTTGCCCTCACAAAGCTCAGCAGCAATTACTATTTGTAGACAGGCTTTAAAAACAATATCAGAAATTGGACAATATTTTTCCTCAATCTTGTTTCCTTTGGTTTCAAGAATCTAATACCGTAGAAGCATTAAATACCAGGATCCTTTGTACTAAGAAGTTAAATTCTCTTGCTGTCACTTTACAAACTAAAGCTTTAATGTGACTGTATCAGTCACTGCCATAGCTCTACACACTTAACTGTCTGCATCCACAAGGTACTTTGCAGGTGCAACTCTTAGCACTCAATGATAAAATATAAACTTGAGAAACGTAAAAGCAAATCAACCACTGTCTTTCCACTACGCTCACACAAAGAAGAACCCACAGCAACACACACCAATAGCTACAGCATGCTAATTTACAGAGACTTTAACCACAGGTGAAGCAGACTGCTTCACTTAATTTCTAGCACCAAGTTCAAGTCACAAAGCAGGTTTGTTGGAAGTCCTGTCCTCACACCTGCACACAGCCCTCCAAGCAATTAAACTACTAACAATGGAAATTACTTGCTCAGCTATAAAATCACAACCCCTCAGTTGCGTAATGCAGCATGGGTCACTCCAAAGTGATCTCAACTTACAATTCTGCTTTGTCATGTTTTTGTAACAGTACTATCTTACTCATAGTTTTTCTATCAAAAAGACCTTTCATATTTACTGTATTTATCATAACAGCATGAAATCAGTAGGTTTTTAAATAATTTACCTCTCCTTTCATCATTCGAACTTTGGCCAGCCACCAGCCACAGGGCTCTTGGTCATTTGCTCTAGAATAAACCTGAAAATGAAAGCAGTAAGAAACACTGTATAATAAGTAACATCTCAACTATTCCAATCTTCATTAAAATGGAACAGTATGCTACACAAAAGTAATTTTCGTATAAACTATCCAGGCACATGCTTTTTGCCCAGTTTTTTAAATTTCGCACCACAAGGACTGTGAACAGATTTCCTTTGCATACATTACTGACAATTCAATAGAAACTTCTAAAGGAAAAGAAAACCCTGGCTCAACACTTACTCAGGGGCAATTCCTCACTAAATTCAAGCATTGTCTTTATAATTAAAGCTCACTTCTCCAACTCCACAATTAAGATTTTTGCTTTGTCCTTGGACTACTGAAATCAACCAAGTCACCATATGACTACATATTCCATACTTAACAAATGCTACCAAATTAGTGCTAGATCAGATACAGAACAGGTGACTCCTGAAATTTTTACTTTCCTCATCTTCTGTAAGGTTCATTTGCTCCTTACACAGTTCTGACAGGCCAAAGCCATTTGCACGCAGACTAAAGAAGAAATTTTGCAATAGCAAGGAGGTAGAAAATAATCCTTTACATTTAACCTCTAACAAAGCCAACAAATACTACATATTTCAAAGAAAGTAACAGAAAAACCCAGTGCCTATACTACACCATTTCTTAGATAGCCCTAAACCAGAATGGTATCCTAAAGAAACTCATTACTTTGATTTTAAGGACAAATAAAGTGAAAAGCAGAAGTTAAGCTAATTACTAAAGATACTACAATGAGCTGGGAACAGAACATGCACCTTTTAATTCCCCAGTTTAACATATCCTTTCTAATTAACACTCCCTGTAAAACAGTGTAAGGCACACAATTTTCTACCAGACTGTATCACGTATTTCATCTGGGTTAGAACTCCTGTTACTGGATGAGCTTTATTACATCTTCACATCAAAACATTTCCAGCAGTTACACTCCAGGTCAAATGTGAAAATGACCCAGTTTTGGTTTTAATTCTGAAACGTTCTCAGCAATTTTAAGTTTTAGATTCTGAGAAAATTCCATTGGTAACTTTGTGAACAAACTGAAATGTCACAATTTCACTGAAAGCCTAATAAATCCATTACTAGAGATGCTCCATTTTGAATCTTCACTTCACTAACGCACTTAAAATCACCATCACCACCTTGAACAGTCAGGTATGGACCAGGACAGTTCATCAGGATAAACTCACCTCCACTTCATCTCCTTCACCAATCTCTTTCTTGATATCAGGAGGTGGTGGTAATCTGACTTCATTAAAGGGTACCTGGCGCTCTGGTTGCCAACTGGAAGTTGAAGAGAAATTACACATTATTTCCAGAATTTTCCTGTTGTTTTCTTAGTTTTATTTTTAGAACTAAGAGTTTAATTAAAACTCACTCTTCCCAAAGCCTGTTTCTTCATTGCTAGAAAGCAAACCTTATAAACAGAGGAACAAAATAATGCTGTCAAGACAAGCATTGGGGAAAACATTTCATGACAAAGTTTTTAAATTAAAAATTTAACTTGACGGGGTTCACCAAATGGCTTTAACAAAACCCCAGCGAAAAGGTTATTAGATGATGTACCTACATGTTTACAGTTCAAGTCATAAAGCTTTTATACAGATATAAGTTATCTTTGCAGTCCACCATCAGGTTCATCCATTTCTTCACCTCATACTTAAAGTTTCAACTGCTTACAGTGATGTTTTAAGTATTTCACAAAAATCTGACTCTCATCACGAACAAAACTTTACATTTTTTCCTACAAACTTGTTAACACTTTCCACAAGTGGCTGGCAAACAGATTCAGTTCAAAACATACCTTTGTATCTGCTTATCAATACCAAACATTACTAGGCATATGAAATTAAGATTTTGGTTTCTTATACAGAAAAGCTCTTTATTTTACTGTTGGCTCTAAAAGCATTTGATTTGTAGAAGTGTGTATTTTAGAACCATTTTCCAAGAATTACTGGAGCAAGTCACATCCTCTCTGTTCTCCTGCAATTCATTTCCCTTCTGCTCTGAATGTCACCAAATACCATCAGCTGCTCCTCCTCCTCACTCAGGAACCCAACTGAAGACTCCAGAGGCTGATACAAGACCAGGGGAAAAAAAAAATCATCCCACTTAGCGGGGCAAGTCTCAGCAAAGGGCAATTCTGCAGCTTTCTATGAGATGGGCACATTTATGCTTTATCTGCATTCATTCTCCACCTTCTTACCTCCAAAAATTGCCTCTTAATAGAATCAAGTGTTTCTGCTCAGAGATTAATTATTGCTATGGCCACAAAACCAGGAGTGGCAGTCTGTGCTAGTACATCAACTTTGGGATCCTTACAATAGCTGTAGATGAAGACTGGTTAACAAGAGCAGAAAATGCAAACTACAAATTTAGGCTGCCTTTAGTGGAGATGTGTTTGCTTCGCCAGTGCTGATCACTATCACAACAGAATGATGCATTCAGGACAGGACAGGACACTTGCCAGCTTTGGTTCTAGTAAAACCCTTATGAATTTAACTCAGTAAAAAGGGGAATAATGTATCAGATTGACATCACAGCCTAATTTGACTAGAACTGTATAGACACTTCCTGCTAGGACCTATTTTTGGTCAACAAAACACTTGACATGCGTTGTAGCTCATCCTTTTTGAACATGGCTGCTGGTGCCAGGCTTTCTGTAAAACACATGGATGACATGGATACTAAACACTGGGAACGTGTTTGCCAACTTACCCCCCAGCTGTGAACCGGGGCACTTCCTTCAGCTTACTTGGTTTCTGAGGTGGAAGTATATGCTTGGAAGCCAAAGAGCCTCCTACTTTAAAGTAATATGGATGTTGAATATGAAACGGAACATTTAAAGGTCTCTTTCAACCTAAACGATTCTCTGATTAGTCACCTCTCCTCAGACCATGGACAGGATGAAGGACCCAATTTGATTCTTCTGTTTGTTGGCTTTTCAGATGGGGGTATGAAAACAAAGGAGACAGTACAAATTATGGTTGCCACCTCATCTTCTAACTATTTTTCATAAAAGAAGGGCTAGAACACACAGGTTAGAAAGAAAGATTGGACTTTGCAGGGCAAACCCTAAGATTACTTCTTTTCCCACTCCCAAGGATATATTTTAATATACATGTATACACACATACATGTACACACATAGCTGCATATACATGTACACCCTAGGATTACTTATTCAGGATTATAAAACACTGTTTATAATGAACACACACTCCCTAGTATTACCTACATTACACAGCAATCTTTCTTGAAGAAAGGCTCAAAGACTTATCTACAGGTTGGCACCGGCAGAATTTAGTAACAATTCTCACAACAAAAGCTGACACATTTTTAGGATCTCTACCTAACAACTTGAAGGAAAACAGAAAGAGGACATTTAAAATCCGGAATATTTTAAATTAGTCCTGGAATTACCAGGTAATTCACTGTGTTATCAATCTGGATGCTGAACAGGTATTCATTTGCACTTTACCATCCCATGGATTATCTTTGACTTGTCACTACAAGTCCCTAATTGCACTGCTGTGCTTACACATTAAATGAAGAAGACTTCATGGATAATTCTTCCTCCAGAAAAGAATTACATATTTTCACTCTTTTCCAATAAAAAAAATCAGGTCTTTAGACTGGGTATGTATGTGTATTTATTTTCTTAACATTTAAAAAAGATAAGTCATCACTGCCAGGATACTTCTATCTTTTTTCCTCTGGTTGAGAACACTGATCAGCATTACACACAAAGATCAAATTAGACACAAAGAGAATAGTTTATTTTAATAGAATAGTTTTAGTATTTTCCATCTTTTTCTGCTTTAGTATAAGAGTATCAGGCCTCTGCCACTGATTTTTATTTTAATTCAATTTGGCTGTCACATCTATGGGCATCACCAAAGGTACCAAAAAATGTAAAGGGTGAGCTGAATTCTCACACAGCCATTCAAGAACGTAGTTCATGGAGACGGTGAACAGTGCCTGTACTTCCAGAACTATATCTGTCTAATGAAATTACTTCCTCTTCATGTCAACACAAACAAAAACCAGTAGCAAAACCACAAAACCAAAATAACAACCTAATACTCAAATTATTTTTCATAAAATACTTACTTGTTTTCAAATACAACTGTGAGAGAGTCCTCGTGAACATCTTTGATAAATCCCTAAAACACAAACATTTTTGTTATAAGAATGCATGTGAAACCAAAACAAGGCAGCAATTTCAATACAGCCTGAAACCAAACCAAACAGCAGACCACCACTGATACTGTGGCTTCAATTTAGGAACGCTCCCAGACACAGTCTCACTGTTTGCATGATATGCTACCAATATTTCAATTTGCACAACTGTTTTACAGAACAAAACGAGAGATATCCAGGTCCAGGGCAATTAACACAACTAACAATACAATGCCAAGTAGGTGTGCACAGCGCTATTTGCTTTATAGGTGTTCCTCTCCACACAAAACTGAATCCCAAATAAGAGTCCTTCAGAACTGTATGACAGCAAGCTTGGAAAAATATGGCAATAGAGGCTGCCATAGAGCTGGTTATGGTATCATCTTTCAGTACCAAATTGGGGACTGTATAAGGCCAAATACCTGTAGGACCTCACAGGAAAATAAATACATTTCACACTTTTTTATGTCACATTACAAAGGTCTCAGAAACAACTGAGGAGAAACTCCACTTCCCTTTCTTTTGAAAAACAAAAGACTTCTTTAGAAGACACTGATTATATCAAAAACCTGAAGACAAAGAACAATCTCACAGAAACAGTTGTACTCAAGTATCCATGCAGAAATTAATTTCCTACATCTCTTGCTTAAGGAGGCAGGCATATTGAAAAAAAACAAAACAGATAAAGGGATAAGAAAGATCTTTCAAACTACTGCTTTGGCTGTAGTGTGGTAGCTGCAGCTCACCCAAGCATAGGAGGTCAAGGAGGAACCTGCAGTTTCAAAGGAGTAAGAGAGTAGCACAGCTATGTTAAGAGAAGTTCCAGGAAATCTGCTGAATGGATTATACCCACTTAAGAAACCGCCAGCTGAGGAGGACACAGAACATATCAACTGTGAGGAGCAGTGAGCCCACAGAGATATCACGTGTCAGCTACATGAAAGATAAATTTTGACAGAGGACATCCCTCAATGTAATGACGGTCAGAAAAGCAGCCCATGCTGACAGGTGGCTGCAAAGGGCCTACATAAACAAATCTTTCACCTCAACTCGTGCGTGGGCAGCGCTGTGAAGGCATCTGCTCAAAACCTGCTTCCCTGACCTTCACTCAAAACAAGTGCCAGCAACACAGAAGACTGGCTCTAGCAGAAAGCAGACTGGTCATCCTGGCCAAAGCAGCTCACCAGAAATCACCTCATTGAACCACCTAGAGCGATCATAATAAAAGAAACCTTTTCAAAGGCTGTCCTGCCACTGCAAGGGAAGGCAGGCAAATCTCCTTCTTTGGAAGGTAAGCAACTGAAACAGCTGGCAATAAAATACACCTGTAATCAGGACTTTCAGTTCAAGAAAGTATTTGGACAGGTAAACTGGGCAGGAATACAGCACTTGTGCCTGTTTAAAAGATGCAAAGAGCATACAAAATTTTACTGCCTGAAGTATGTGTTAGCTAACAACAGAGCTAAAGCACTAAATTTCCACTAAATTTATGCTACGAATGTTACCTTTAAACACGCTCCAACATGTGGATGAATTAACATGACAAAGTGCACAAAATAAAGAGCTGCTCTACTCCAACTCATCCAAACTCTATCCAGAGACAAAACACCCAAGCTGCAGCATTGCACACCGAGTTCATGCAGCCCAACATTTTGCCCCATTAACAACTTATCAACAGAAAGACGTATTTACAGAAAGAGCTTTAACTCCCTACTATGGAGAGCCACTTATCTGCATTCCAAGACTGCAATTCAGTATTAGACTTTGCTTCATTATACTGCTTTATTTCACAGCCAAACCTTACCTCTTACTTACGTTACTACATGCTTTCACAATACTAAACATGGGGGGGGGAAATATTTCCTTTCTAAGGTCAGCCTATGCTAGCCAAAAATCTATTCTGCCGATCTGAATTTAGTTATCTTCCCTTTGTTAAAAAAGAGAACTTCAGCATCAAGAGAGATTCAAAATCAGGCACCATAAAACACCTGAAAAACATTAAGAAATATGGAGAGTGCAGAAAATCCTGAAACCACTGACTAGCTGCAGGTTTAGTTAACAAGACAAAAGTCGTGGGAAAAAAGAATCCCAACTGCATTGAATTTCCAGGATTTCAGGCAATCAGTACACTACTAGGTAAAGTCTTGCCTTCTGCGTAATGGTACAAACAGGTTTAATATTCACAACTGATTTTCAAGCTA
>NW_010156273.1:250891-251398 GCF_000695765.1 Mesitornis unicolor
ACCTGCGGAAAAATGGGAAAGCTGAAGTGAAACACTAGTGCAGAGACATGGTTGGCAGCAGACGGACAGCTGGCGCTGCATGGACACCAGCTGCATGAACAGAAACACTCAACACTCTAATAAAAATGAAAGCACAAATTATGACAAAGTACATTTTAGAGCACCACATTGGTTTCAGGAACTCCTTCACACAAGGAAGTCTTGCAGTTTGAAGTGTGCGTGCTGCTCTTCCCATACAAGAATACAAGGCAGACTCATGGCTAGCAGGCGTGTATGCAGTAACTTGCTTTAAATTATCTGAATAATATTTTCAGTTCCCATTCTCAAACTCCTTCGCAGTATTTATATACAAGAAGCACTCAAAAATCGAGTGTAACATTTATCAGGTGTGCACTTCAGGTCACAAATGGACATATATAAAGCATTAAATAAAATTACATATTTACTTAAATAATTATATTGTTGTGAGGCCTGAAAGAATCACAGAATCTCAGAATATTAGGAGTT
>NW_010156274.1:0-12774 GCF_000695765.1 Mesitornis unicolor
GGGACTTTAACTCAAACACTGATGCCAATGCAGTGTGGGGTGCCAGAACGTGTCTGCTGATGATTCGTGAAATAATTTTCTATTTTGTTTACCTGCTGTATCGGATGGGAGTTTGCAGGAGAGTGGTAGCGTGTTGGGGTTTTTTCTTTTTTTTTTTTTTTTTTTTTTAAATCAGCTGTGAAAATGTTACAAATCTGCACAATTTTTTAGGTGTGTGTGTGTGATTTCGTTTTAATTTTTCTTCGGCGGCCGGGAGCGGTGGTGTTTTTGTTCCGAGGGTTTTTCTTTTTGGGTTGGCAATAACTGATTTTGATGACTAGCTCTCTAAAGTGCAAAGACTTCCTATACGCGATGCAGGGCCAACAGCAACCCTGTGTCTGTAGAGTGCCTTCAAAACTCAGCTGTTCCAGCCGGTGCCAACCTGTGAAAGCTCCACAGAATCCCATTATCTACTACTCCAAAAACTACTTAACAGTTTCCTTGCAGTAATCACACCGAGCGAGCCAGGACAAAAGGGCCTATTGTTAGTGGAATTTATTTCTTATTTCCATCTGAGCCTTTTAACTGTAATTTCCACGTCTTGCAAGTTCGGGCTTCATTTACTTCAAATTTACAAGAATTTAGCCTTTTGGGATTTTGGGGGGTGCGCTCCCCCCTGCCCCCCCTTTGGTTTTGTTGTGGGATGTACCTCCAGCCAGCAAAGAAGAAAATCTTATCGTCGTGATGTACCAAGAAAATCGTAACAACTGTCATTTTCATTCCAGACATGCATTTAAGAGATGTCTGTCTGTTTTAAGAATTTTAATACAAATGCCGGTTTTTAGAAAACAACCTTGTGCACTTTTGTGTATTACATGAAACATTAGCTTTCACATAGGCTGTTAATCTTGATTTATATTTTAATAGAAGTGAAAGGCATGGGGTAGGGGCTCGATTTAGCTAAGGACAGCGCATAAGAGGAAAAAAAAAAAACAAACCAGAAGATTGCTATTTTGCCTAATATCTAGTCATTTTTAATACGGTTTTTGGTTTGTGTGTAGGTCCTGACCCTATGTGATGCCAGCATGGGAGTAGAGTGCTGTACCCAGTAGGCAGGTGTAGAAACGTAGTGTGGCTTTAATGCAAAAGCACTTGCGGGATTAGGCCCTAACCCCTTACTGGGAACAGCATGGTTTATTGGGGTAATATTCTAAAGGTCGATTATTTATAAAATTTAAGATTTTAATCTCATTGCATCGTAACTCTGCTGCTCTGGCAGGGGGGTTGGACTGGATGATCTTTTGAGGTCCCTTCCAACTCCTAATATTCTGTGATTCTGTGAAAATTATGCATCAGACCATTAGTTCTTTCCTGGTTTGCAGAGGGGCTGGGGTGGGAGGAGACCTGTACCTTCTGGCATTGGAAGATCTGGGGAGTTTGTTTACCTCCGCTACCTTCCTCTCTTTACCCATTTTTAAAAGATCAGCACACAAAACCTGCACTTTTTTTTTACTTTTTTTTCCCCACCCCCCTATCCCAAGAAGAGTTGAAATTGTCTTACCACAAGAAAGCAAAAGTTGAGTGGTGATGAATAAAGGGATTTTTAATCAGGCCAACTGCAAACTAACTGCCATGATTCGTGCTGTGAATCTGATAATTTCTTGTATTTTCAGTAGAAAAACTTTCTGCTTCAGCACTGTTAGTTTAATTCTGTGTATTGAAATATCAGTGATAAAACAATCATTTGTGTTTTAGTTGAAAATTGGATACTTATTTTAGCAACATTTGGTATCTACTGAAAAATTGGACAAGGTTATATACTTGAATATCAAATGTATCTCTTCTCCTGAGCTCCTGTGTGTCCTCCAAGACAGCAGGGACCTGTTCTGATACAATCAGTGGGGCTGTATCAGTCAGCCCAGTACCACTGTGGTTACAAATTGGGTTGGAGAAGGCAGTCCCAGTGATGGTCCCTCACCTTCTGCATGTGGCCTTCAGGTAACAGACCACTGATCCAGCCGCCATTTGTAAGTGAAAACCGAAAACCTCTGCAGCTTGTCTTTCAGAAATTTCTAAAAATTATTTTGAAGCCAAGTCCTTGAGGACTTCCATATTAGAGGGCAGGGGAATAATGCTTATTAATAGCAGGAGTTTCTTTTAACTAAAATACTGCATTGAAAACTAAGAAAGCTTAACTGCTGCAGTGTGTGCAGCTTAAAAAACTTCATGTCTGAAGTTTAAGAAAAAACGCCATAAATGTACATCTCAGCCATTGCTATGGTTCAATTTTGCCTTAAATTCCATGTGATTATACAGTTTTTAGCACCCAGCTGGCCTTGCTGTAGATCAGGCACCTTGTTCCATGTAATAAAATCAGATATTTATTCTGTTCTCTCCAACAGATAGCAGACTCTTCATGTTTTCTGGTGCCTCCTGTTTCCCTTCCTGTGTTGTGATTGAGGAATGATGCAGAAATGGAGATTTGTAGCACACAGTGGCACAGAAAGTCCAGTTTGTCTCAGCCTAGCAGAGCAGCTGAAGGCAGCATAGTAAATTCTGGATTATGCTGGGTTTTTTGTAGATACACCCTAGTTCTTGCCAAAAAAAGTGTGTTTGTTAGACAGTGAAGGATTTAAGAAACCATAGCATGGGTCTGATCAGAGTTGTGAATGTATTTAGATGTTCAATGTTCTCTATGGCTTGATGAGAACAGTACAGAAGTAGAGCTCAGTAGTCTGATCTTCTGAATACTCTGAAGTGTTTTGGTGCTTGTTAAACATAGGCCTTGTCTATAAAGTAGAAAAAAGTCATACTGCTTTAACTTGACTGAATAATGAAAGCTATATTAGCTTCTACACTGAGGAAAATGTTGTATCAATATAAAGGTACTCTTTTATTCCTTTTTCCCTGTGGGAATATGTTATACCCATGTCAATACAAAGGTGGTATATGGCTCTTTTCACAGTGAGAATTGCAAATATTTAATTGATTTTTGAAGAAAAGTTACATTCCCAGCCCAAATACTTCCTGACAGTGCAGAAATTGTACAAACAAGGCCTTAGTTTAAGGCTGGTCTTACGGCCACATATTTTGCTGTACATAATGATTGTATTTTTAAAAATCCAAGCTTATTCTATTGCAAGAAAGAGAAAGCGTGTCTGAAATCCCGGTCTCTGTGATTGTAACTGTGCAGTGTTCTCACCCTCATGTTCAATACAAATGTGGTTCTTATCGACATGATGCTCAGGCGTTACTGATGCTGATGGTTCTGGAGATGATGTTAAATCTGTGGCTGTGGGGCTTCTGATGGCTCTGATTCTCTCACAAGAATGTACGGCAAGTTTTTTGCAAAGGGCATTTTCAATAAAGGGCAGCTGGCTCTTTATGGCTTCGTCATTTGGATACTCATTGCATGCAGGGGTTGTTACGGATCACATTTCCTCGAAGTGACAAAATGCAGAAACTTCCATTTTCTTCAAGAAGTTTGCATGAAAAGGAGTGGTGTGTGGGGGTTTTTTTTTGATCTCCTCCCCTCAAATCAATGGACAGCTCTCACAACTGTACTTGGAAAATGGTTGGAGCTGCACTGCTCTGAGAGCTCCCTTACCTTCCAGGTTTGTATGGAACATGCCCCAGACATGGACCTTCACCTTATCTATGGGGACTGTTACGTGCAGTGCCTGCTCATCCACTGCTGGGATTTGAGACTTGCTGCAGAAGCAAGTGTGTGTATGGGCACTGTTCAGAGGTGGAATAGTTTAAATAACTATCTTTATAGCTTGTAGCCTGCTCCTACAAGGCTTATAGCCTCATGTGAAATGTGTATGTTAAAAACATTCTCCTTGCTGTCACACTGTTACCTTATGGTGCTCCAGAATCATGGTTTTTAGGAATCCAACATCTGCCCAGATGAAATTCTTTTATTTGGAGGTGACAGTCTTTGGTGAATGTGTGCCTAGCAGATGAAAGTGATTCAATAGCAAATTTTTAGTTCTAAGACCTAAGG
Organism: Mesitornis unicolor; assembly: GCF_000695765.1. Classification (NCBI taxonomy): domain Eukaryota; kingdom Metazoa; phylum Chordata; class Aves; order Mesitornithiformes; family Mesitornithidae; genus Mesitornis; species Mesitornis unicolor. The sequence goes on from NW_010156274.1 coordinate 3,986, forward strand.
ATATTCAAGTGAGTTACAGTGATGAGAAATGGGGTGGAAGTGTGTTGCTGGGGCTGGGTGTGTTAGGTTTGGGGTTTTTTGTTGGTTTTGGTTTTTAATGTGAGTAGACCAAGGGTTTGTTAGTCTGCAATCGAGAATCTCGCTGGATTTCCCAACTGAGAGTCATTCTGTGTATTTCTTCTGACTTCACTGGGGTTGGAATTAAAATTTGTGCCATTACCACAGATGATCTCAACCTCTGTGATCTCAGTCCTGTGTGCAGTCAGTGTCACAGTGAAGAAAACGCCCAATTCAACCCGACCTGGCTGACTGATAATAGGCTACGGCAGAGAGATTTACACACACAAAGTTTAAGAACAGCTATTAACATTTCCCTATAGCTATTTTAATTTTTTGAAAGGGTGTGATTGCTCTAATATGCATCAGGTGCTGCTTTAGCACTGTTGGTGGGTATGTTATGGGTATATTCACCTAATGCTTTGTTTCTGCAGTGTTACAACTGTTATCCACGTGAAAACAATTAGGATGAATACTTACAAATTTAAGTTACTTTGTCAGTGATAGAGTGGCAGTAAGGCAGTGAGTGCTGAGATACAGTAGAATATTTGCATTTGCTCTGTTATATGTAGGCAGGATATCCAGGTGTGGAGCCTGGTATCTGAAGTCTCGTTGTAGCTGTTAGAAGCGATACACCTAAAAGTATTCCTGAGAAACATGGCTGTTGGTACCCTTGTGATAGCATTTGTTCTGAGGGTTGAGAGCAGATACAAGAATGAGATGCATTTACTGTTGAATTAGTGTGAGTTATATCATTCCCTGTCTTCACAAGAGATGATAGCACTGGTATCGCTCCTTCCAGCCATGGCATCCAGAGTCCTGAGGTGGGCATGATCTGTACCAGAGGTGTCAGGCTTAGCTCTCTACCAAAGCCATGCCCTGCTTCTGGTTTCCAGCGTCAGCGCTGGTTGAGCATGTTTCCAGCAAACAAGTAAAAGCTTTCTGCGCCTCAGTTTCTCCAGCTCTGCATTTTTGTTGAAATGTTGATTTCGATGCAGATGACCTGAGTTTTGTATGAGCATTTGGCTCTGGAATTGCAGCACCAAATGGAGTAAAGAAGATTGAGAGAGTGGGATTGAGGACACAAGAAAGGATGCAGAAAGGATGCTGTCATTTTAAAAAAGTATGTGACTTTTTTTTTTCCTCTAAGACAGACCTAAATATTGGAGGGAAGTTTCTGAATGTGAAGTGTCTAGCAGGAACTTAGGTTTGACCAGGCTTTATGCTTAAATCAGAAAAGATACTTGAAAGCCCTTTAAGTTGAAGGTATGGTACCTGCACGATCTCGGAGAATTACCTTGTAATTTTTTACTGACCTTGGTTTGTTTAAATATTCTAAGATTTATTTATTGTTGTCATAATTATCACTAGATAGAGGATGTGTTTAAATATGATTTAATACTTATATTAACTTAGTACTGTAAACTTCTCCATATTGTAGGGATTGATAGGCATAAAGCGAAGATCTCTGTACTTACTGAGTGCCTTCCAGGAGGTAAAGAATCAAATGAACCAGGCTTCTGTTCTTAAATGTGTTTTTAAAGCACATTTTAAAGAATTTTAAAGCAGATTCAAAAGTGCAGAGAGTTTGCGCAATGAGTGTAATACCCACCAAGGATGATTTTGATGTTCTCAGTTTATACTGATTTTCATAGCATCCCTACCCCACTAATCACCAACACCTCTAAAATCATGTGGCATGTCGTATGCTGATGGTTACACTGTGACTCAGGGTAGTTGGGAGCCATAGGTATTTAAGGATGAGATTACTGATACATTCATTCTTTGAATGAACTACAGCAATATTACATACCTCAGTTTAGTACTGGGAATTTCCTGCCAGGTGTACTTGATGATTAACAAAGTGAAGATGAAAGCCTGCTAATGAGGTACTTGAGTAACTGAGTTTCTATGTTTGAGATCTTGATTTCCCTCCTTTTCAGAATGCTCTGCCAGATTGGTTGTCTGTTTTCTGCTGGGTTTCTTATTTCAAATATTATGTTTGCTGTAGTGTGGGTTTTGCTTTCTCTTTGGTTGTTGGATCTTTTGGGTTTCTTTTAATTAAAGGAAAAAATAGGAGTTTCACATTTGAATTGCTGTAGAGCACAGGCTGCCTAGATTCCCCAAATACATGACACGCACCCCATGTATTTTTGCGATAAAAACAAGTTTAAGGAGAACACTGTATGTTTAAGGTATTTCCAAGGTTTGAACTCTCAGCAGAGAAACAGCTTGAAAAAGCTTATTTACAAAGAACTAGGTCAGCCTAGGAGTGAATTAGAGTGTTCACAGATCCTTGGGTCTTTATTCACTTACAGTATTACTACAGCCTCTGTAGTGAGAGTGAAAGGTACAGGTTTTTGAGCATAAATATTTATGCATACATAGAAAGTTGTATCTGGTGTCCACAGTTTGGGAAACATCTACATTTTTCTACTCTGAGCATGGAAAATCAGGAATTGGGTGCCTAAGTAGAAACTTAGGTACATATTTAATTTATTCCGCCAATTATAAGCACCTAAAAAGAGTTTTCTTATTTGCTTTCAACCATTTTTGACCTGGCACAAGTAGATTTTTCAGTCCTGCTAAAACAGAAATTCACTGTGGTTCTTGAACGTGTGCAGCTGTTGCCCAGATGCAGGGCTAGCGACCTGTCGAACTCGTCCCAATCGTCTGTGGTCAGCACTGCCGGGGAGTTGAATTTCCAGCATGTGTCTTACCTCTGTGTTTCTCGTGATAACGCAACCAGACCTGTGCAGGCTGACGTGCAGCGAGTGCAAGGATAGGAATTCGTGGGTTTGTTACGGACTTTATGGTGGATTGGAATTGCTCAGTGTGTTTCAGGTGTGTGCAAGACACTGACTATCATCCAGGGTTTTTCAGCTCTTGGGAGTCATTAACAGAAATTAATTGATGGGAGCTGGAGTTCTTCTGGCAAGCATGTCAGTGCATCCTAATATGGAGACATAAACTGTGTTATTTCAGGATGTAAACAAACTCCAAGCATATGTGTTGGGTATCCTAATAGCCTGCAAGAGAATTTTTATATAAAACTTCATGACTGAAGTTACATTTGTGTACTAACCTACACTGTTAGGGATCTGAACTTGACTTAATCTCTGATCCTGTAATTGTATTTATGCTGAATTTCCTGTTCTTTTGTAACTCTGTTGAAATCAGAGCCTTGTTTAAGCAAAGGAGAGCAGAATCTAACCCCAGTCTGCATTCTGGATATTTCACGTGTGCCTAGTAGTGGAATCTTTGTCTTTTTTAGAAGTTGTAATTTCATTTTTAAAAAAAGCCTTTCCCTATGCCTTTAGTTGGATTTTCAGATGTCTAAAATGTAGAGTAGTTTGTTGGGTTTTTTTCCCTTCACTGGGTGTTTCTTACTTTGAAGTGGTACTGGTTTGTGTATTGTGAATGCCATCTTGAAATGGCAATAGGTCCATACTGATTTATTTAATTTATACAGTTGTTTCGTCCCATTCTATCGGGAGTTTGCAACATGTTGTATTTTAGTGTCAGTCAGGTTTGTTCACAGCTGTTGGACAGTGCTCTTCTCTGCCACTGCTCCATGCAGTATCAAAAGAGCATCACTTAGATGAAACATTCACTTTTCTTTTAATTGTACAGTTGATGCCAGGAGCTACAGAAGCCCCTGATCTGTGTCAGAGCTGGAGGGAGAGCAAAGGTGCCCTGCACTCACCTTCCCTCCTGCCCTGTCTGTCTTCAGGTACATGAACTCCGTGATGGGTCACTGCAGGGGCGTGCGGTCCACGTGAAAACATGCATATTCTATAATTAAAAAATAAAATTACAGTTCTGTACTTCAGGAAGCAAGATGTCTGTGTTGCTTTGGTGTAAGTACTATGCTGTAGGAACTTTGAAAAGAGAAGTATTAATTCCTTTGGGTGGCCCCACCCTCCGCTCTTTGAAGAAAAATGGAAATATTTTTCAAATCCAAAGGTTAGATGTAAAACTTAAAATTCAAGGAGACTCAAAACTGAATCAATTTGAAGCTGTTACAATTTTTATTCACTTGAAACTGGGTCAATTTCGAATCAATCTCTTTGAAAGATTAAACACACTCACTTCAAAAAGGGCTTTTGTGGTGATCCATCACAGCACTCATAAAATTAACAAAAAGAGGTGATCCCGCAGAGCGTAGGAAAAGGGAATATTTCACTCCTGCGTTATGGCGTTGTAACAGGTAACAGGTTGTGCTCCAAAGGTAGGTATTGTTTTTAAGTCTTATAACTATCCTTATGGAAAAAGAAAATATCTTTCCAAAAACCTTGGGTTCAAACTAGTGATTGCAGGACTCGGGGAGGATTGTGAGAATTTATTTCAATTACCAATGCAAAACAGGTTCTGTATCCCTGTGCTTCACCATCTTGTAGAAAATCTAGCATTCAAAATGCAGCATAATCAGATTTAAATGTATGCGTGTCCCTGGCAGACAGCACGCCAGCCGCTGCTCCCGCTGCTGTGCGTGTCGGTGGTGTTGGGAAGTTTGTGACCCCAGTGATTGGTTTCTGTGAGCCTTGTCTGGCAAGGCTGAGCAAACCCTGGCTGATGGATGGTGCTGCTGCCTGCAGAGCTGCATTTTGGTGGTGCTGAGCCTACAGATGTGCTCCAGCGGGCACACCAGCACGGTATCCTGTGTGATTTTTGGGAAAATGCACTGCTTCTTCAGAGACCCAGATCTTGTGATGGACCTTGTTCACCTCAGATACTGGGCACATCACCTTCCTTCCTGAGGTCCTTGAAGGATTCAGTAGCTACAGCGGAGGTGGGGTAGGAGAACAACAACCAAGGCAGTGAAGAGATCCTGTGCATTCACCCACAAACCTACTTCCGGCCTGCTTAATCTTCCTCTGGATTAAGTAAAAGTGACCTAGTTGCCTGAGAACCTTACGTACCTGCTTGCAAAAACCAGTGTTAGAGGTGTGTGGTCCTTCAGTCCTGTGGGAAGAGCAGCAGCTGGAAGCAGAAGCTGCAGAGGGAGGATGGAAGTCACCTGCTGCCTTTTTTCTCTTCTTCACCCTAAGAGGTGCAGATAGTTAAACATTTAAACAGTCTCCATTACTTGCAGTCTTTAATCTGAAGCAGGATGCCTTTTGAGAAGACAAACTAGAGCTCAAACTGCAGGGCTTTTGTGGCCATGTTACTTTGGGTTGTGGAGCCTCACCCTGTTACCAGCACCAGCAGCAACCTCTTGGCATTGGTGGGGTCTCACTAGAGGAGCTGTGCTCCTATTTTGGAAGTGTGCCTGCTCCCTTCAGAGTTGTAGAAGAAAAATATTTGAAGATCTCAGCACACTGCTGAGGCTGCTTCCTTGCCTCCTCCCCTTTGCACACCCAGACTTCTGCTTCCTCCAATTCCACCCCAACATAAAAAAGTGGTTAAACCCCTCTTTGGGGGTGCTAAGAAGGGAACATAGGTTATCCTGCCTGAATTTGGAGCAGGTGAATGCTCTCCTCAGCTGCAGCTGTCCCCAGTTCCCCACTGCAGCCCCACAGCAGCAATGGTTCTGCATTGCTGACAGCTCCAGCGCCTGAGGGCAGAGCATCCTCTTCTCCCTTGGCACAATGGAAAATGAAGGGAACACTGCAACACTGAATGACTATCTTAGAGGTTTACACAAAGGTTATAAATAACGTACATTTCCAATCATGGGTTATTCCAGTCACTGCTAATTTCACTGGGTGCCACATGACAAGCTCTGCCTTCATTTGAAAAATACAACCTGGCTGATGAATTGAAGGGCACTCGCTCCAAGCACGGTGTGGGACAGACGGTGTGCGAGCTCTGCGCTGCAGTAAGGGAACGTGCAGTCTCTGATTTTAAGAAGTAAACGCCAATTCATTGTCAGAGTGTAAGGGGTTTAAAAGTAAAATGGTTTGTTCTGAGTAAAAGCAGTCACCACGCTACTGGCTTCCCTTTATCTTTTAAAAGGTTTATATTTGAATTATTTGGAACATGCTGCTAAATAAATTTATAGATATATTGTTTACTGGCAACCAATTTCTACTATTTTTTGATCAGGCATCTTGAATGCATCTTCTGTGGTGTTTTGGGCATGTCTGAGGTGGCAGAGGTGGTGCTGTGGCTCCATCCTTGGGTTACGGTTGGACTTGGTGATCTCTTTGGTCTTTTCCAACCAACTGACACAATGGTTCATGCAGGTTTCCCAGGAGGCAATATCTTCTGACTGTGTGTTTGTCACATCTCCTGGCTCTGCACGTTCATCAGGTCCCACATCCTAGTGCTCTTAGTTGGAAAAATCCTCCATGTTGTGTGTATCCATATTTTTTTAATGATGCTATGTAGTGTAGTTATTTAGTGGTAGTCAGTATTTTGTACAGGAGTTTTTGTGCTGAGTTACCGCCCAACTGCATTGTCCCACAGTTCCATACCCGTACTACAGAAATCTCCACCTGGTAAAGAAGCGTTGGGTTTTCTCTTGTGCAGTGCAACCCTCCGGTACCCTGCTTCGGGGAGCAGTTTTCTCTCTGCGTAGGCTTTGCAGTGTGAAACGGATGGTTTCCTTCACACACGGCTGGGCAGGCAATTTATGTGCTGATCACCATAGAAACCTGCAGATCCATCACTTGGTCAAACCGCATCCACGTTGTATCAGTGAGCTGGCATCGGAAAAGGCAAATCAGGGCTGTGAGAAAGGATTGCTGAAAATGTTGCCTTTTCCTCTTTACTTTTACCAGTGCTTAAAGACTTCCTCTATTCCTCCTTTTACCTCAAAATCAGGCTCTTTCCTTAGTAATTTTTTTGCTCCAGAGGCTGCTGCTGTCCTTGCTGTGTGCCCAGGCTGAGGCTTTTGTTGGGACCTCCTTCAGCCATGGCTGTGCTTTGGTCTCCTCAGGCGCTTTCAGACCAGCGGCGTCTTTCCCTGCACCTTAAAGTGTCCTGGGTCCCCCAGCTCTAGGGCTGCTGAATTTCTATAGCTTATCTCATTCAGAAGTTGGCTGCATAGGATTGCAGGTAATTTCATTACTGAACAGTGATTTTTATTTTTTTTAATTGAAAAAATGTTTGATTTTCTTAAAAAAATTAAAAGACAAGGGAAAGGCTGATTTACACTTGCGTGAAGTAGGTAAACAGTCGAAGTATTTGCAATTACAGATAGCCTGCAAATTAACACTGAGACATTTTTAGTTGCAGTTCACCCTGGATGCTTTGTGCTTCCCATGGCAGCAGGAGCTGTGCTCAATTCAAGATGTGAGGGTGGCTGCTGGGGACAGGAGAAGGTGACTGCAATAAAAGGCTGCTTCTGTAGGAAAACAGCAGCAAGATGTGAGAGGAGGAGAACATCACATGTTCTCACCTACCCACATTAACTAAGTCAGTTTGAGCTCCACAGATTCCCCTCAGCTCTGAATCCCCCAGGTATCCCCAGTGCCCACCTCAACGGTGGGGCTGGAGCTGGGAGCTGGCTGCAGACCCAATCTCTCTTATTTTTTTTGCCTTTTGGGCACCTGTTTGTCATAACTGTGACTCCTCATTTTGAGGCTTTTCCCCTAATTAGGAAGGTGACAAGCTGCTTGAAGCTAACTGTAATCTTGAGGGGGGGGGAAGGGTGGAGAAAGGAAGTAATAATTTACCAGAAAATGGTGATTGCACATGCGAATAGCTGAGTGTTGAGGGAGGGCAGTGTGCCAGGCAAGAGGGTGTGTGGAGGTGAGAGGATCCAGTTATAACCATTGTGGATGTTTCAGAGGGCTTAATAATTTACTTTTCTGTCAGTAATATTACCGTCCACATTCAGTTGTAGAAATGGGAATCTCTTTGCATATAGCATTTGAAATGATAGTGACCAGTTTAGTCTCTTTGTGATGACCACAGCGTGGTGTGGGAGGAGGATTCCTCATTTGGCTGCTTGCAAACCTTTCATCCCAACCCAAAACTGTGCAGCTGACGGGAGCAGGTTGTGTGTGGGAATAACTGAATATATTTGGCAAGTACTGGATGTAATGGACTGAGTTTTAGTGTAATCACAGCAGACCTGGTGTGAGAGAGGTTTTGTTTTAACTTCTCTTTGGAGTGTGGCCCTCTGAGCAGTTCATCTGCCAATGGGAGACTTGTGTCTTGAGTAGAAATAGAGAAATTACCCTCTATCCTCTGGTCTCCTGTTATTGGAAAGCCTTGGGCTTCCTAACATAATACCTTCTGTAGATGTTTCCCACAGTTTCATCCTACTGGCTGCAGAAATAATTTCCCATTAAAATGGTTTGTGTAGTGTCACGGTAGGTGTGTAGGCACCTTAGTGCGATGCTGCACGTTATCAGTGGCATGCTGCACAGCCAGGATGAGGGCAAGCTGGCAGCAAAGCATCACTCCTCAGTTTACTGATACGCTGCTGGCATGGTTCGTGCTGTTTCAGCTGCCAGTCAGGCTGGACCAGGGCAAATGGGGAGAAAAAAGCTGGCTTGGGGTACCTTCCTTTGCCCCAGACATTCAGTGGTGGTGCTGCTGCTGCTCTGATTGTGCTTGTGTCAGCGCCTGTCAGATGTTGGGGATTGGAGTGTGCCTAAAGGTGGCAACTCTGAGAGATTTGCTTTTTGGATTGGGTAGCAAATCAACCTGGAAAGAGCTGATACAGGAAAAAAGATGTGGCTTTTCAGTCTGCCGGTAAATACTAATAGCAGTGGAGTAAATGGCCAACAAAAATACACCCTCATAGCTTGTTTACTTTTGCCTGTAATATTCCTGCT
>NW_010156274.1:12805-17476 GCF_000695765.1 Mesitornis unicolor
TTCAAATCGGTCTTTATGGACCTGAATTAGTCTTATCAGGGATTTGAATAAAAATAGATCCTAAATGATACCAATGTGAGACAAAGAGAAATTGTAAAGAGTGGCAATGAAAACCTTGCCAGTGCATTCAGAGCCTCTTGTTGCCTTCTCTGCAAAAGCCCTGCTGGGTTAGAGAGCACTGTGCTGTATTCAATGGTTCAGTTGAGTTCCATGGGCCAGGTTGGTGTGCTGTGCCATGCAGGGCAGCCAGAGGGGTGGTTGTTGTGTGGGGGTTGTTTTGGGGTGGTTTTGTTGGCTTTTTTTATTACTGGCAGAGAGAACAAACCCTTTGCAGCCACTTTGTGTAAGTGCTGCACTGCTTAGCACGGTGTGCAGGACGGTGGCTGTGCATCGAGGCCCTGACATCGGTCCTGATTGAACTGGGTCTGTCAATAGGAAATTCCCAAACACGATCGCTTACCCTATGCACAGAGAAACAGCTCCTGGGGATGGTTTGCTTTTGGCAGTTTAAAAACATGCAGCATTAATTATGAAGAAAAAATCCTGGTCACTGTTAACTGCATTGAAGAGGTTTGCTTGCTAGAGGTGAAGCTGTGCACAGGGCTTGTGCTGCCTTTTGGTTTATTTTTGTCATGGAAAAAAAAGAGTTAAAATATGACAAAGTTTAAAATCTGGATCTGGGTTGTTTGTTTTTTTCTGGGAAACTCCCTCTGCTTCAGGGGTCCAGGTGTTATCTAAGGATCTATCATTGGCCTTGTCAGCTTTACCGATTCAGGTTTCCAGTATGTTGGAACATCCAGACAGCAGTTCTGTGGTTTCAGAGGTTGGTTATTCTTTGCAAATAACTGACTAAATAAATAAATAACAGCTTCATGGGTCCAATCCAGATTTCTGTAAATTTGGGTCCCTTTCATTTCCTTAAGGTCAAGTCCAGATTTAGACAGAAGTAGTGAGAGAAAAACAAAAAAAGTCTTTGGCACAGTCTCCCACAGCATCCTCCTGGAAAACTGAGCAGCCCAGGTGCAGGACAGGTACATCCTTCACTGGGTTAAAAACTGGTTGGATGTCTGGGCCCAGAGAGTGGTGTTGAATGGCGCTGCATCCAGTTGGCGTCTGGTGACCAGTGGTGTCCCCCAGGGATCAGTACTGGGCCCAGTTCTATTCAACATCTTCACTGATGACCTGGATGAGGGAATTGAGTCTACCCTTAGTAAAGTCGCAGATGACGCCAAACTGGGGGGCAGTGTTTATCTGCTGGAGGATAGGAAGAGGCTGCAGAGGGACGTGGACAGGCTGGGTCAATGGGCAGAAGCCAATGGTATGAAGTTTAACAAGACCAAGTGCAGGATCCTACACTTTGGCCACAATAACCCCATGCAATGCTACAGACTGGGGAAAGATTGGCTGGAGAGCGGCCCAGCAGAGAGGGACCTGGGAGTACTGGTTGACAAACGACTGAACATGAGCCAGCAATGTGCCCAGGTGGCTCGAAAGACCAATGGCATCCTGGGGTGTATCAGGAATAGTGTGGCCAGCAGGAGCAGGGATGTACTTCTCCCCTTGTACTCAGCACTAGTGAGGCCTCACCTCGAGTACTGTGTACAGTTCAAGAAGGATATTGAGGTGCTGAAGTGGGTCCAGAGGAGAGCAACGAGGCTGGTGAAGGGACTAGGGGGAAAGCCTTATAATGAGAGGCTAAGGGAGCTGGGGTTGTTCAGCCTGGAGAAGAGGAGACTCAGGGGGGCCTTATCACTCTCTCCAAGTGCCTGAAGGGAGATTGTCAGGTGGGGGTCGGGCTCTTCTCCCAGGCAACTAGTGACAAGACGAGAGGGCATAGCCTGAAGCTGCGCCAGGGAGGTTTAGGCTGGATATTAGAAAGCACTTTCTCATGGAGAGGGTGATCAGGCATTGGAGTGGACTGCCCAGGGAGCTGGTGGAGTCACCATCTCTGGAGGTATTTAAGGAAAGGCTGGATGTGGCACTTAGTGCCATGGTCTAGCCGATGTGGTAGTGTAAGGTCATAGACGGAACTTGATGATCTCAGAGGTCTTTTCCAGCCTCAATAATTCTGTGACTCTGTGGGTGTTGTTCCTACCATGAGTTTGTCTCGTGATTTGACGTGCAACCAAGGTGGCTTTTCAGAGATTCTGCAAAATGCTTGTGTTACATGAGAAGCTCTACATTTAGTCCTGAGTACTTGTTTCAGCGCTCGCTGTGCGCTGCTGTCGCCCCGTGGGGTGTGCGATTTGGCCGGGGTGCGCAGGAAGGAAGGGTGGATCTGCCGGAGGTTTCCTGTCGTGCTGCAAGTGCCGATGCATGCTGCTCCTCCTGCGCTTCGCTCACTGCTACAGCGGTGTCAACAATGGGGCCCTGGGATCAGGGCAAGGGTGATGCTTTTGGATCACGTTGGGCACATTGGCTGTCAGTAAAGAGCAAGGCTTCTCTTTTCCAGGAGAAACACTTCTTGCTTAAAAGAGGAGCAATGGAAAGGAGAATGCTGAGAGTTTGCTTTGGCTTCTTTGCTGATTTATTGCTGAAGGCGCACTGAATGAACATTCTGTCATTGGGACTGCCAGACTGCCCCTCTCCTGCTGCACGATTGCTTCTGCTGATTGCTCTGCCTGGCTGATGCTCTGCGTCCAGCATAGCTGCATTTTCAGGGACCACACTTACATGTGGTATTTTCAGATTTCCATGTGTGTTATGAGATGCTGAGTAGAACCAAGTGCAGGGGCAACCACAGAAGTACCAGAGAAGCGTTTTACATGTGTCCAGTGTTAAATATTACAACTTTTCCATCTACAAATAATCAGAAAGGTCTTGCTTAAACCCAGCTGAAGTCCAGGCTGGTCTCCAGTGTTTGCCGTACTGCTCGCAGGGATGTGCTGGGGAGGTGCAGCTGTGTCCTTGCAGCTACTGAGTGTGTACCAGGATGCTTGAGCCCAGACGGGTTGAAAGGATGGGTCATATATTTATATTTAGTCCTATAAACCAATAGCAATTCCTGGGGGGGAGAGAGGGTGTTCCCCTCTATACCAGGAGCCCAGCCATCACTCCCTGCTGCTCACCAGTGCCTGCACCCAGCAGCTCACCTTCCCGTGCTGCCTTTAGCGAGTTATGTTACGGGATCTGTACACAGCCGATATAACTGCTCTGGCACAGTGTCTGGGTAAGTAGGGTCTGTATCAAACTGTAATGTCAGCTTTAGAGCTGTCTTTTGATTGCTCTGATATACTCTGGGTATGAACCACAACTCACTAGTGAAAATACAGGAAGGAGAAGTGATGCCTTGCTGCTATTCTCTGATCACCTTCTTGTTCTTTCCTGCCTTCCACCAGCTCTGCCCATGTTTTCTGTTTCACTGGCTGTAGCGAGGTAGAGCGTGGCAGGGCTGTGAGTATCAGCCTTACACCTCCTGTGCATTGCAGCTCACACGGGACCAGTGTGGGGGCAGAGGTGGCCGCACGGCACTGAAGAGCATTGTCCCCAGTGACTGGACAAAGCAAAACTTAAGGTCAGGGTCTGTTCTTACTGGTGTGCAACTGGTATTTGAGCAATGAATGAACCATGCAGGAGCACCTGGTTACTACTGGCAACAGCTGAAGAAATAGCCTTGTCCTATCTTCCTTCTTTTATTTTCTTGTAGGAATGATGCCGAAAATGCAGTTGTTATTCAAACAAATCTTATGTTACTATAACCATAGTGTTCAGCACTCACTCTTCAGTATGGAATACAAAATCCCTTAAATCCACTCAAAGACGAGAAATGCAGAGATTGCACATGATAAATGTTTGAAGTTGAACACTGTATCACATCAAACGTGGCTTACTCTTGCACTGGTAGCAGTCTTGGGTACTGAACAGCTACATGTGGCTGGATGAACTTCATCTGGATGAAACTGCAGTAAAACATCTGACTGGGACACAAGAGTCAGCAGTGATTCACCCCGGCCCAATGTGCTGAGGAGGAAGTTGGGTTAAATACGGGTGAAGTAGGGCATATCACTGTGAGGCTAATGCTGAGCCATGGATTTATTTTGTCAGACTGAATTATGATGTTATTTCCCAATTCTGGATTCTTTGTGCTACCTTTCAGGGATGAATTCATCCTTCAACTGGATTTGCACAACTATCTCTGTCACGCAAGCAGACCACGTAGGTAGGTGTGCAGATATGGGATGCAGGAGTTGCTGTCCAGCTGTAGAGAGATTTGAAAGCATGACTGGGTACTCTGAGCACTCTTGATGTCCCCATCAAACACAGCTGTGTAGGGATAAAGTACTTCTCTATCCCTGTAGCTGCACGTAATGAAAACTCCAGTCTGTGGAGCTATTAGGGTTTAAAAAAAGAATGATGCCACAAAACTGGCGAGACAGCTGCTTTTCTTGTCATTGCACAGTGCGGCTCTCAGCAGCTGAACTGCGACACTCATTTTTCTGGCAGTTAGCATTTCTGACTGATGCTGCTTTGATACTGTGATTCTCATTTGGTTTAAATGCTGACTTGTCTGCACTCCCCACATCAAATCGCTGAAATCATATGAGAATCACATGCAGAGCTGCAGAGGAAACCACGTCACTCTTGATTTGCTCGACCTTTAAAGCTGCCTTTGAGTCCCATCTGTGGACGGCAGTGTCTTGCAGCTGCACATGCCCCTCACGCACCTGCTGA